>NW_026893541.1:10000-14705 GCF_033815535.1 Pezoporus flaviventris | reverse complement strand
ACAAGGTATTTTAGTCCGGTCCTTCTTTCCAGTGCGCCAAAATGCACCCGAAGGACTCTTTGTCAAGATCTCTTCACTCTGCTGATTTTCCATCCTCGGTCTCACACACGCAGACGCAGACAGACGCAGGAACGGCATCCCAGAGACAAACTGTTACATTAATTGCAACAATGTATTCTAATTCAGAGCTCCATTTTTAGGCCATTTCCCCTGATCTTCCAAAGTATACAATGTTTCTTCACTCTGCTGATTTTCCATCCTCGGTCTCAGGCACACAGACACAGACGCAGGAACGGGATCCCGCAGACAAACTGTTACATTAATTGCAACAAGGTATTCCAGTCCGGTCCTTCTTTCCAGTGTGCCAAAATGCACCCGAAGGACTCTTTCTCAAGATCTCTTCACTCTGCTGATTTTCCATCCTCGGTCTCACACACAGAGACACACGAACGGGATCCCACATTAAAATCCAAAACCTTTCCTACAAGACGCCCACTGCGTCTCCCAGGACGCAAACCACTCCGGGGACACACTTGCCAACAAAGTTTTCAAGCTGACAAGCAGGTATTCTTGATTGCGGCGCCGGGAGATACGGGCTCCTCGTAACGTGTGTCTCTCAATTGCCACGCAAGCCGTCCTTTTCTAGCCACTGGGCATACATACCTATTCACGAGGCTACGTATGGGTGACATGATTTTCCAGGAGGTTCCCCGCCTGCGTGCAGAATTGTGGTGGTGGTGGTGGTCTCTGAGGATCGTTTACTTCTTCCAACGATCTTCATCACTTCTTTCAGCCTTTGAAGCACGCGCAGTAGATGCTCACATCAGTTTAATTGGCTCGTTAGCACCAGAGAGAGACATAATAATCCTCCTATCCTCCTACTTATCAGGTAGTTGAACTGTAGCCCACCCTGGACACCTGCGGTTCCCAGATACTCCTTATCCCCGTGTCCTGTTCTTCTAAACTTTTACTTACAACTATGTCAACTGCAACGATTTCTCTTGTGAGAATTCTGTTCTCTAAGCTGTAGTCTATTTTTTTTCTCTCTGCGTCATGCACCTCAGTGATTTTCCGTTGCTGCCATCAAACTTAACATGACCTGAAACTGATTCTAAAGGTTTCTGTATTCCATCGTGGGATTTTGCGCCCCCTTGTCTCAGGACCGGGCGGGCAGAGGCGGCGGCCCAGGTCCCGGCGCTCGCCAGACTTTTTTGTTCCGTGGGGGCTTGGGGATTTCGTTGTTTCTTTGGTTTCGCGTGTCCGTCTGCCGACACACAGCCCACCACCCCCTCCCGCCGCGAAAAACACGTCTCTGGCTGGCGGGGGACGGGACGGGACGGGACGGGACGGGACGGACGGACACTGGCACTGCACCAGCTACTGAGAAAATAGGCTGCGACTGCTGAACCCAGGACGCGCTGAAATACAGCAGCCGAGGCACCCGGGGGTTCTGCAGATGCCGCGGCGCCCACCACCTCCTCCCCCCACCCCGCTCCGAGGCGCCTCCCCCAGCCTCCTCCCTCCGCAACGGGCTGGGAAGAGATTGCAAAGACGTTCTTCTGGTTGTGGTTTTGGGGAAATGTGTCTGAAACTTCGGAGAAGAGATGAAGATAGCGTGGTTGAGGGTAGAAGGGAGGATTATGTTGCTCTTGGTGACCATCCAAACAGGGTACCCCACTAGTGATGTTCTCGTGTGTGAGGACGGAGGCACGGACCCAGACGTAGAGTGCAAGCTGGATCATCGTTTATTGAACAGATGACACGATATTTATATGCTTCCAAGCAATTAGCCAAGCACTTCTGTGTTTGCCTTGCGATTACATCAGGTGAAAGGTCTACCAGATTTTCCTATCGACATCCTTTCCGGTTCCGCCGTCCTTGTTCCTTGCCAGTTCCAACATCTTCCAAATACCAGTCAGGGACAGGTCACTCTTAATTACCTACTCTAGTTCCCGTGGTCACTCTAATTGCCAGTCTTTGATACATTCCAACACCACCACCCCCCCCCCACCCCCCCCCCCCCCCACACCCCCCCAGTTTCTCTTGTTTAGGTAAGGAGGAGGATGTGCTGCAGAGCAGGGCTTGCCTCTGCAGCACGGGAGTGAGAGGACAAGGCAGGTCCCTCGTTCCGGGGCTGGCTGCAGGGTGTGAACGTGGGTGTGCAGCCAGGGGTGCCCAGCGGTGTCCTGGCGAGCAGGGTCCCTGCAGTCCAGGGGCCGTGTGCCGGGGCAGGGACTCCTCCACCTGCCAGGGTCGGTCAGCGCTCAGCCTGCCTGGGAGCTCCCCAAGGTGCTCGAGGAAGCTGAGGGGGAAGCAAGAACCCCTGGCCGGCAAGGAAAAGCCGCCTTGCCTCTAGGACTACCGAGAGGGAGCAGAGTCGGGCAGAGAGCAGGAGCTCCCGGCAGGGACAGCTCCAAGAAACAGAGACACGGGCCACCCCGTCCCCACTACCGGGCCCTAGGCAAGCCCAAGCGAGAGACAGACGCCGGCCGCTAAGGCATCTCTGCGCCGGGACGTACCGAGACAGAAACGCAGTCGGTAACAGAAACTGTCCGCGCTCAAGTAAATGCTCAGATTACCGCAGGGGCGGTGGCCGGGAGGACCGAACATCGCGTTCCCCTTACAAGCTCCCGCGCTCGAGCGTGGGATACACTGTAACACACTAGCCGGCGCACCTGCGGGTCTGCCGATGCCGCGCTGCACCGCGCCGCGCCGCGCCGCCCCTCCCCGCCCGCTCTTCGCGGAGCAACCCCCCCCCGCCCCCCGCCCCCGCCCCCCCGCCTCCTCCCCCCCCCCCCGTGAGATCTATAGGAACGGATCGTGTCAGCGACTTAGGAGTCCTCGTCATCGTTGCGCTTTGGGTGGAATCCGAAATCCTTGAAATCGTCGCCTCGTGTGTAGAACGTAGAAGAAGGATTAGATTTTCCTGTCAGTACAACGATGAAAAAGAAGAAACAAAGGAATAATCCTTCTTAATCAAAACGCTTTGTTACTTTAAGGGGTACTTCGTTTAACTACTTGAATGTCTAAAACGTGTTGCTAATTAAAGGGGTACTTTGTTTAAGCGCTTGAATGCCTTAAGGGGGTTAGGTAATCGAGAGATCCATCCTGTCACAGGATGAGGTGAAACTTGTGTATTAACTGTATAAGAAATGGAATTTAGGGGGACTAAGATGGTGGTTAAGCTTGTGATAGACATCCCCCGTTACTGCATTACCAAGGAATTCAATAACTCTTTTAAGAAGTTTCTTCACCCGAAGACAAGACCCCAGCAACAGGAGGAGAACAATGAAAAGGACCCACGTCGATATTCGGGTGAAGGAGACGACAGGATTGGCTGAAACCCAAGACCGAGGAGTATAAGAGACTGTACCCCAGAAATGTCGGTGTGCGTCTTGGGAGGAGCGGAGACCCCCCGGCGTACCCAGCGCTGCTTGCTTATTGCCTCTCGGTATTAATCAATTGTAATTAAAAATTAATTAAATCAGATCATGGTCAAGGCGAAATTTTTATAACACCCCCCCCCCCCCCCCCCCCCCAGGCGGCGCATACATAACAGACGCAGAGAGAGAGAGAGAGCGAGCCCAGTGCACGCCCCTCCCCTCCTCCCCTCCCGCTCCCCCTCCCCCTCCCTTCGCGCTGCCGTTCCGGACCCGCCGCGCCTTGGGTGCGGCCCCAGTCCCCAGACAGCGGCACCGCCCAGGAGCAGGTGGGCGGAGGGAGGGGCAGCGTTCGGCAGCCTGACGCTCTGCGACTGCGCCCTCGCCCCCCCCTTCGCCCCCCCCCGACCCCCCTCCGGCTCGCCAAGCGGGTCCCCGTCAGCGAAGAAAACACGGGCTGCTCCCGCCGGGCGGGCAGTCTCGCGCTCAGTTCGCCGGGGGCCGGTAAGGAGGCAGGCAGGCAGGCAGGCAGGCAGGCGAGGGAGCGAGCAAGAAAGCAAACAAGCAAGCAAGCAAGCAGGAGACAGTGGTCGGTGAGCAGGCGGGGAGCCTAGCGCACGCAGAGGTGGGCTGGGTGTGTGTGTGTGGGGGGGGGGGGGGGGGGTGTGCGCGCGTGTGCGCGTGTGTGTGTCGGGTGTGCGTGTTCGCGTGCGGTATTTTTTTTTTTTTTTTTTTCCGGAGTTCTCTCTGTGGTTCCCTTGGGGTTTCTCGGTTTCTTTTTACTTTTCGGTTTTCCCTTCTCCGTTTTTTGACCCACGCCCCCTCCCTCCTTTTGATTTTTGTAACCAACCGCGGCAGGGTGCGCAGCAGCAGGAAGGGAGGCCCCGCCCCGTCGGGACTTTCCCGTCTGCCGGCTGGACACGGGAGCCGGCAGGGTCCCGCGCGCACTGTCGGGCAGAAATGAGCTGGGTTGGTTCCGCTGGTGGGAGCTCCCGCCGCCTCCTCTTTTAATGAAATGGAGGCGTACGGGAGACGGAGGGAGGGAGGGCCGGGGAGACCGAGAACATAACCCGAGAGAGAAAGGGAAGGAGAAAGCAAAAGGAAACGGGGTGCGCGCGTGGTTCTTTTCCACAGAAGCCTTCCCGAGGGGGCGGGGGGACGAGTGCCGGGCCGGAGGGCGATCGATCGATCGCTTTGCGCCTGCGCGCTCGCCCCCCCTCACACCCCTCGCCCCCCCGACCACCCTCCGGCTCGGCAAGCGGGTCCCCGTCAGCGAAGAAAAGACGGGCTGCTCGTCGGGGGCCGGTAGGCAGGCACGCAAGCGA
>NW_026893541.1:0-2500 GCF_033815535.1 Pezoporus flaviventris | reverse complement strand
GGCCCAGGCGCCCGGGCTCGGTACGGTCTTCTCACGGAGGCGGCGGCGCGGCCGCCCGCGCCGCCCGCCCGCCCCGTCGCCTCGAGACACGGATGGTGCTGCCGCTCGCTCGCTCGGCGGGAGCGGCAGCGGGGGCGCGCCCCACCGGACCCGCGCGCGCGCGCGCTCCTCCGCCGCCTGACGCCAAACCGGCGCGCGCCACCCCCGAAGCCTCGGCGCTCGCCCCGCCGGCACCTCCGCGGCTCCACCGCCGCGCCGGAGAAGCGGCGACCACCGGAGCCCCACACCCCCGCGGCTGGCGCGGCGCCTCCGCCGCCCGCGGGGCCGCCCGACGGCACCCGTCCACCGGGACGGGCCGGCCGCCCTCCCGGAACCGCCGCCGCCTGTCACCCCTCCGCTCACCTCGCCGCGAGCACACGGGCCGGGCACGAAAGGCAGGCGGCTCTGAGCCGGGCTGAGGGGGGGGGGGTGGGGGCAGCGCTCGCTCTCCCCGTTTCCACGCGGAGACCGACAGTCAGCCGCCCTCCCCCCCCCCCCCGCCGGCTGCCCGCCCCCCTTCCTTGCCCGGCTCGGCCGGGGAGGGCAGGCAAGGGACAGCGACGGGGGAGGCCCGGCCCGGGACGGCCGTCGCGACCGGTGGCGGGCACCCTCCGGGACGACCGGCGCGCGGAGCGGCGGTGGTACCGCCGCCGCCGGGGGCGGCGGGCCGGGGTGCCGACGTCGCCGGCAGCCGGCGGCGGGGGGACCGCCGAAGGCTTCGGCCGGCCGGCGCCGAGGAACGGAGCGCGCCGGAGCGCGAGCGCGGCGCCGCGCCGCGCCAGGGGGTCGGACTGAGGCGCGGCGGCGACCCGACGGTCGCCCGGGCGAGACCCCGCCGGCGCGGGGAACTCGCCGATCCCCGACCCCCGACGGTGAGCCCGCGCTCCCGCCGGGGGGTCGTCCGCTCGAGGCGGGCGGGTCGAGCGCGCGGCCGACAGCGCCGCGGCTCTCTTCCGCCGAGACCGGACCGCGGAGAGAGGGGGGGCAGCGGGACCCCCTCCCCGGCGCGGCTGCCCGGCGGCGGGAGCGAGCGCGGGCGCCGGCCCCCTCCCTCAGGGGCTCCGCGGGAGCGACTCCCACCCCTGAAGGCGGCGCCGCCGCCACGCACCCGCAACCCGGCCCTACCGGGTCGACGCCGAGCCGCCCGAGTCTTTAAACCCCCGCCCGGCTCCGCGGCCTCCGGCCCCCGCCCGGCGGCGGGGACGGACGGACGGCCGCGCGAGCGCGGGCGCTAGGTACCTGGCCCTGGGGTGAGGGAAACGACCCGAAGGGCCCCGCGGGGGTGCCTCCCCCGGCTGCCGCCGGCGGGGGAGCGTCCGCCCGCAGGGGCGCGCCCGACGTCCGCCGCCACCACCTCCGTCCTCCTTCGACCGGGACCCGGGGTTTCCCTCAGTAGCCCGGCGCTGCGCCCGGGAGGAGACACGGGGCTCGGACCGCCAACCCGGCTCGGCTCGGCTCGGGAAGGCGGACCGGCGGCGGACCGGCGCCGGCCGCGATAGCGGCGGGCGGGCGGGGGGGGGGAGCGGTCGCGCGCGAGGACCGGCCCCCAGGCCCCGCGGAAGCCCCCCCTCCTCCTTCCTTCTCCCACGCTGGGGCCCCGCCCCGACCCCCCCCTTCCTCCCTCCAGAGGGGTGAGGGGACGACGGAGGCGGAGCGGGGAGAGGAGGAGGAGGAGGAGGAGCATCGCGGAGCCTTGGCCCCGCCCCTCCACCGTCGCCGCGGCCCCGCCCCCCGCCGTCGCCGCGGCCCCGCCAGCAGGGGGCGCGCGGAGCCCGGAGGCTGCGACGGTAGCGGGGGGGGGGTGGGGGAGATGAGCGGAAACGGGAAGCCCGCGGCGCGCGCGCCCGGGGCCCCCCCGCGGGGACCCCCCCTCTCGGCGCGCGACCGCAAGGCGAGCGGAACGGAGTCGAGCGGCGCGGCGCGGCCGGACGCCCGGCGCGCACCAGCGCCCCCCTCCGGTAATGATCCTTCCGCAGGTTCACCTACGGAAACCTTGTTACGACTTTTACTTCCTCTAGATAGTCAAGTTCGACCGTCTTCTCGACGCTCCGGCAGGGCCGTGGCCGACCCCGCCGGGGCCGATCCGAGGACCTCACTAAACCATCCAATCGGTAGTAGCGACGGGCGGTGTGTACAAAGGGCAGGGACTTAATCAACGCGAGCTTATGACCCGCACTTACTGGGAATTCCTCGTTCACGGGGAACAATTGCAATCCCCGATCCCCATCACGAATGGGGTTCAACGGGTTACCCGCGCCTGCCGGCGGAGGGTAGGCACAAGCTGAGCCAGTCAGTGTAGCGCGCGTGCGGCCCCGGACATCTAAGGGCATCACAGACCTGTTATTGCTCGATCTCGGGTGGCTGAACGCCACTTGTCCCTCTAAGAAGTTGGACGCCGACCGCTCGGGGGTCGCGTAACTAGTTAGCATGCCAGAGTCTCGTTCGTTATCGGAATTAACCA
>NW_026893540.1:17500-20237 GCF_033815535.1 Pezoporus flaviventris | reverse complement strand
GTGGGGGCTTGGGGATTTCGTTGTTTCTTTGGTTTCGCGTGTCCGTCTGCCGACACACAGCCCACCACCCCCTCCCGCCGCGAAAAACACGTCTCTGGCTGGCGGGGGACGGGACGGGACGGGACGGGACGGGACGGACGGACACTGGCACTGCACCAGCTACTGAGAAAATAGGCTGCGACTGCTGAACCCAGGACGCGCTGAAATACAGCAGCCGAGGCACCCGGGGGTTCTGCAGATGCCGCGGCGCCCACCACCTCCTCCCCCCACCCCGCTCCGAGGCGCCTCCCCCAGCCTCCTCCCTCCGCAACGGGCTGGGAAGAGATTGCAAAGACGTTCTTCTGGTTGTGGTTTTGGGGAAATGTGTCTGAAACTTCGGAGAAGAGATGAAGATAGCGTGGTTGAGGGTAGAAGGGAGGATTATGTTGCTCTTGGTGACCATCCAAACAGGGTACCCCACTAGTGATGTTCTCGTGTGTGAGGACGGAGGCACGGACCCAGACGTAGAGTGCAAGCTGGATCATCGTTTATTGAACAGATGACACGATATTTATATGCTTCCAAGCAATTAGCCAAGCACTTCTGTGTTTGCCTTGCGATTACATCAGGTGAAAGGTCTACCAGATTTTCCTATCGACATCCTTTCCGGTTCCGCCGTCCTTGTTCCTTGCCAGTTCCAACATCTTCCAAATACCAGTCAGGGACAGGTCACTCTTAATTACCTACTCTAGTTCCCGTGGTCACTCTAATTGCCAGTCTTTGATACATTCCAACACCACCACCCCCCCCCCACCCCCCCCCCCCCCCACACCCCCCCAGTTTCTCTTGTTTAGGTAAGGAGGAGGATGTGCTGCAGAGCAGGGCTTGCCTCTGCAGCACGGGAGTGAGAGGACAAGGCAGGTCCCTCGTTCCGGGGCTGGCTGCAGGGTGTGAACGTGGGTGTGCAGCCAGGGGTGCCCAGCGGTGTCCTGGCGAGCAGGGTCCCTGCAGTCCAGGGGCCGTGTGCCGGGGCAGGGACTCCTCCACCTGCCAGGGTCGGTCAGCGCTCAGCCTGCCTGGGAGCTCCCCAAGGTGCTCGAGGAAGCTGAGGGGGAAGCAAGAACCCCTGGCCGGCAAGGAAAAGCCGCCTTGCCTCTAGGACTACCGAGAGGGAGCAGAGTCGGGCAGAGAGCAGGAGCTCCCGGCAGGGACAGCTCCAAGAAACAGAGACACGGGCCACCCCGTCCCCACTACCGGGCCCTAGGCAAGCCCAAGCGAGAGACAGACGCCGGCCGCTAAGGCATCTCTGCGCCGGGACGTACCGAGACAGAAACGCAGTCGGTAACAGAAACTGTCCGCGCTCAAGTAAATGCTCAGATTACCGCAGGGGCGGTGGCCGGGAGGACCGAACATCGCGTTCCCCTTACAAGCTCCCGCGCTCGAGCGTGGGATACACTGTAACACACTAGCCGGCGCACCTGCGGGTCTGCCGATGCCGCGCTGCACCGCGCCGCGCCGCGCCGCCCCTCCCCGCCCGCTCTTCGCGGAGCAACCCCCCCCCGCCCCCCGCCCCCGCCCCCCCGCCTCCTCCCCCCCCCCCCGTGAGATCTATAGGAACGGATCGTGTCAGCGACTTAGGAGTCCTCGTCATCGTTGCGCTTTGGGTGGAATCCGAAATCCTTGAAATCGTCGCCTCGTGTGTAGAACGTAGAAGAAGGATTAGATTTTCCTGTCAGTACAACGATGAAAAAGAAGAAACAAAGGAATAATCCTTCTTAATCAAAACGCTTTGTTACTTTAAGGGGTACTTCGTTTAACTACTTGAATGTCTAAAACGTGTTGCTAATTAAAGGGGTACTTTGTTTAAGCGCTTGAATGCCTTAAGGGGGTTAGGTAATCGAGAGATCCATCCTGTCACAGGATGAGGTGAAACTTGTGTATTAACTGTATAAGAAATGGAATTTAGGGGGACTAAGATGGTGGTTAAGCTTGTGATAGACATCCCCCGTTACTGCATTACCAAGGAATTCAATAACTCTTTTAAGAAGTTTCTTCACCCGAAGACAAGACCCCAGCAACAGGAGGAGAACAATGAAAAGGACCCACGTCGATATTCGGGTGAAGGAGACGACAGGATTGGCTGAAACCCAAGACCGAGGAGTATAAGAGACTGTACCCCAGAAATGTCGGTGTGCGTCTTGGGAGGAGCGGAGACCCCCCGGCGTACCCAGCGCTGCTTGCTTATTGCCTCTCGGTATTAATCAATTGTAATTAAAAATTAATTAAATCAGATCATGGTCAAGGCGAAATTTTTATAACACCCCCCCCCCCCCCCCCCCCCCAGGCGGCGCATACATAACAGACGCAGAGAGAGAGAGAGAGCGAGCCCAGTGCACGCCCCTCCCCTCCTCCCCTCCCGCTCCCCCTCCCCCTCCCTTCGCGCTGCCGTTCCGGACCCGCCGCGCCTTGGGTGCGGCCCCAGTCCCCAGACAGCGGCACCGCCCAGGAGCAGGTGGGCGGAGGGAGGGGCAGCGTTCGGCAGCCTGACGCTCTGCGACTGCGCCCTCGCCCCCCCCTTCGCCCCCCCCCGACCCCCCTCCGGCTCGCCAAGCGGGTCCCCGTCAGCGAAGAAAACACGGGCTGCTCCCGCCGGGCGGGCAGTCTCGCGCTCAGTTCGCCGGGGGCCGGTAAGGAGGCAGGCAGGCAGGCAGGCAGGCAGGCGAGGGAGCGAGCAAGAAAGCAAACAAGCAAGCAAGCA
>NW_026893540.1:0-5000 GCF_033815535.1 Pezoporus flaviventris | reverse complement strand
CTGCGCAGCTTTCCTTTCGGGTTTCCCTTCTCTCGCGGCGTGGCAACCGCGCTTTCCCGTCTCCCGCGAGACGGGGACACGCGCCCGGCCTCCCTCCCACGCTCGCCAGCGCCCGCCAGGGACCGACCTGGCCCCCGAGGTCGGCCCCCCCGCCTGCGACCTCTCGCAGACGTAGCTTTTCTTTCGGTTCGCTCGCTCGCTCGCTCGCTCCGTCGAGCGTGCTGAGCGCGGCGGCGGTGGCGGGAGGGAGGGAGGGAGGGAGGGGCGGGGTGGGAGAGGGGACACGCGCCCCCGGCGTCTTCTCCCCCCGGCCACGGCGAGCACCGGACGTGCTAGAGGAGGCAGCGACCCGCCGAGGCGGGTGCGACCCGGCGACCGAGGCCCCTCTCCGGGGCGGCTCGCTCGGCAGCAGGCGGGAAGGCGGCACACGGAAGGAAGCCGGCGCGGCCAGAGGCCGCAGCGGAGGGGGACGCCCCCCTGCCGCCCACGGTGGTTCTTTTCGCTTCCCCCCACCTTCTCTCGGCTCAGGCCGCCCCACCGCCCGAGCGCTGCTCGCGGCCGGCACCCGCGGGCACACGGACCGAGGCCAGCACCGGCGCCTCGCGTGCTTTAGGACACCTGAGGGCTCGCGGGGCCACGCGGCCGTCACACAGCCCGGTTCGGTAACAAGTCCGTGGAACCTCCCCCCGCGTCGAGCAGAGAGCACCAAGGACGCGACCGACACGGCGAGGCACGCACCCCGCCGCCGACACGGTCGCGGCTCCTTCTCGCTCGGGGTGGGGGGGAGGAAGGCGGAGGACGACACCTCGCACGCCACGGGAAGCGAGCTGGAAAGGAGACCGCCCAGCCTGAACACCGGACACCGCCCGCGGCCCGCACGAGGACGGGGAGCGCAGACGAGACCGGCCCGCCGGGGGCCCTCTCCGACGCGACCCGAAAGGCCTCATCGATCGGTCGGGGGAAGACAGGAAAGGCGAGACAAGATGCCCGTAAAAGGCCTCCCACGGTAGGCCAGAACGCTGGTCCGGAGACAGCAGGGCAGCCCGAGCCCAATCCGTGGGGACCCTACTCGGGGCCGGGTGCTCAAAAGGACGACGAGAGCTCCCGCGAGCCACTCTTAATCCCCAGCCATCGTGGTTTTGCTTTCCCGCTCCGCGGGCTCCAGCTTTAACGCCGGCAAAAGAACGAGAAAAGGGCGAAAAGGAGAGCGAAGAGACAGAAGGGAAAAGAAGTGGGGGGGGGGAAGGGGAAGAGGTGCCGCCACCTCGTCACAACCACCGGGCCCATAGGCAATTGCAAGCAAGAGCCAGAACGCTGCTAAGGCATCTCTGCGCCGGGACGTACCGACGGGCTCGCCGCCCGTGCCATCATCGGAGGAGCCCTCGCTCAAACTTCACCGACCGGGCGGGGAGAAAAGTCGACCTGGGGATCGAGTCCCGCCACGGTCTTCTTCCAGCGTTCGAGTGCCGGCCTCCGCCGCCGGTTTTTTTTTGCCCTCACCCCGCGGGAGGGACGAACGAGCCACCTCGGGAAGCGCCGCTCGCTAGCGCTGCTGCGGAGACGAGCCACTACTCGCTCCCATAAAACGGATAGAAACGACTCCTCCCGCGCCGCCACGCAACACCAGAATCTAGGCTCACCCAAGTGGCGAGCAACCGACGAGTAATATTACGAGGATGCAAATGAAGGCATAAAGAGAGGGCCACCCACTCCGCCGGCTCCGGAAGCGGCGCGCCTGACAAGTCCGTTGCAGCACCTCGGAAACGCCACTGTGTCTGAAAAGAGGCGAAAATCACCCCAGCGGCGGCGCGAGTTACTCGCCAGATACTCGCGAGGTACTCGCGAGGTACGCCCGAGGTACTCTCGAGGTACGTGAGAGGTACGCGAGAAGTACGCGAGAGGTACGCGAGTACGCGAGAGGTACGCGCGAGGTACGCCCGAGGTACTCGCCAGGTACGCGAGAGGTACGGGCGAGGTACTCCCGAGGTACGCCCGAGGTACGCGCGAAGTAAGTAGGCGAGAGGTACGCCCGAGGTACGCCCGAGGTACTCCCGAGGTATGCGCGAGGTACGCCCGAGGTACGCTCCAGGTACACGCGAAGTAGGAGCGGGGTACTCCCGAGGTACGCCCGAGGTACTCCCGAGGTACCCGCGACGTACGCGCGAAGTAGGCGAGAGGTACGCGCGAGGTACTCCCGAGGTGCGCCCAAGGTACGCGCGAGGTATTCCCGAGGTACGCCCGAGGTACGCGCGAAGTAGGCGAGAGGTACTCGCGAGGTGCTCCCGATGTACTCCCGAGGTGCGCGCGAGGTACTCTGCTCTCCCGTTACCGGCGGTGGCAGCACTGGGCGAGCCGCAGCCGCTGGGTCTGTCGAGGTACCGCCGCCCCCTGTCGCGCCCCGTCCCGTCCCCGGGCCCCGCTCCGCTCGGGGCCGGCCGGCGGACGCCGCCGCCGTCACACGCGGGTGCCCCGTGCAGCGCGGAGCAGCGGGGCCGCGGCCGCTCTCCCCCCACTCCGCAGCCGCCCGGCAGCCGCCACCCCCGAGCTCCTGATCTGAGTTGATGTCCTTTACAGGACGTAATAGCTACTTCTTCAGGTAGCTGAACAGCTTCCAGTAATTGTAGAATTTCTGTAGCATGTTTAATCTGTTTCCTTTGTGTGTTCAAAAGTCCTCCTTTCTTCCAGGGATCAGCATGTGCATGTACCACACCAAATGCGTATTTAGGATCAGTCCAAATATTCTTCCTTTTATCTTTAGCCAGTTCCAGGGCTCTCGTTAACGCTATTATTTCTGCCTTCTGGGCAGAGATATTCGCAGGTAAAGGTTTAGCTTCTATTACCTGTGAAGTGGTGGTAATGGCATATCCTGCCTTTCCTTTACCATTTCTCATGAAGCTACTACCATCAGTAAACCGAGAATCAGCATCTTCCAGAAGTTTTTCTTTTAAGTCAGGTTCTTTCCAGTGGGCCAAAATGCACCCGAAGGACTCTTTCTCAAGATCTCTTCACTCTGCTGATTTTCCATCCTCGGTCTCACACACGCAGACGCAGACAGACGCAGGAACGGGATCCCACAGACAAACTGTTACATTAATTGCAACAATTTATTCTAGTTCAGAGCTCCATTTTTAGGCCATTTTCCCTGATCTTCCAAAGTATACAATGTTTCTTCACTTTGCTGATTTTCCATCATCGGTCTCAGGCACACAGACACAGACAGACACAGGAACAGGATCCCACAGACAAACTGTTACATTAATTGCAACAATGTATTCTAGTTCAGAGTTCCATTTTCCCTGATCTTCCAAAGTATACAATGTTTCTCCACTCTGCTGATTTTCCATCCTCGGTCTCAGGCACACAGACACAGACAGACACAGGAACGGGATCCCGCAGACAAACTGTTACATTAATTGCAACAAGGTATTCCAGTCCGGTCCTTCTTTCCAGTGTGCCAAAATGCACCCGAAGGACTCTTTGTCAAGATCTCTTCACTCTGCTGATTTTCCATCCTCGGTCTCACACACGCAGACGCAGACAGACGCAGGAACGGGATCCCACAGACAAACTGTTACATTAATTGCAACAATGTATTCTAGTTCAGAGTTCCATTTTCCCTGATCTTCCAAAGTATACAATATTTCTCCACTCTGCTGATTTTCCATCATCGGTCTCAGGCACACAGACACAGACAGACACAGGAACGGGATCCCGCAGACAAACTGTTACATTAATTGCAACAAGGTATTCTAGTTCAGAGTTCCATTTTTAGGCCATTTTCCCTGATCTTCCAAAGTATACAATGTTTCTCCACTCTGCTGATTTTCCATCCTCGGTCTCAGGCACACAGACACAGACAGACACAGGAACGGGATCCCGCAGACAAACTGTTACATTAATTGCAACAAGGTATTCCAGTCCGGTCCTTCTTTCCAGTGTGCCAAAATGCACCCGAAGGACTCTTTGTCAAGATCTCTTCACTCTGCTGATTTTCCATCCTCGGTCTCACACACGCAGACGCAGACAGACGCAGGAACGGGATCCCACAGACAAACTGTTACATTAATTGCAACAATGTATTCTAGTTCAGAGTTCCATTTTCCCTGATCTTCCAAAGTATACAATATTTCTCCACTCTGCTGATTTTCCATCCTCGGTCTCAGGCACACAGACACAGACAGACACAGGAACGGGATCCCACAGACAAACTGTTACATTAATTGCAACAATTTATTCTAGTTCAGAGCTCCATTTTTAGGCCATTTTCCCTGATCTTCCAAAGTATACAATGTTTCTTCACTTTGCTGATTTTCCATCATCGGTCTCAGGCACACAGACACAGACAGACACAGGAACAGGATCCCACAGACAAACTGTTACATTAATTGCAACAATGTATTCTAGTTCAGAGCTCCATTTTTAGGCCATTTTCCCTGATCTTCCAAAGTATACAATGTTTCTCCACTCTGCTGATTTTCCATCCTCGGTCTCAGGCACACAGACACAGACAGACACAGGAACGGGATCCCGCAGACAAACTGTTACATTAATTGCAACAAGGTATTCCAGTCCGGTCCTTCTTTCCAGTGTGCCAAAATGCACCCGAAGGACTCTTTGTCAAGATCTCTTCACTCTGCTGATTTTCCATCCTCGGTCTCACACACGCAGACGCAGACAGACGCAGGAACGGGATCCCACAGACAAACTGTTACATTAATTGCAACAATGTATTCTAGTTCAGAGTTCCATTTTCCCTGATCTTCCAAAGTATACAATATTTCTCCACTCTGCTGATTTTCCATCATCGGTCTCAGGCACACAGACACAGACAGACACAGGAACGGGATCCCGCAGACAAACTGTTACATTAATTGCAACAAGGTATTCTAGTTCAGAGTTCCATTTTTAGGCCATTTTCCCTGATCTTCCAAAGTATACAATGTTTCTCCACTCTGCTGATTTTCCATCCTCGGTCTCAGGCACACAGACACAGACAGACA
>NW_026893539.1:0-10000 GCF_033815535.1 Pezoporus flaviventris | reverse complement strand
CCCGCGTCGAGCAGAGAGCACCAAGGACGCGACCGACACGGCGAGGCACGCACCCCGCCGCCGACACGGCCGCGGCTCCTTCTCGCTCGGGGTGTGGGGGGAGGAAGGCGGAGGACGACACCTCGGACGCCACGGGAAGCGAGCTGGAAAGGAGACCGCCCAGCCTGAACACCGGACACCGCCCGCGGCCCGCACGAGGACGGGGAGCGCAGACGAGACCGGCCCGCCGGGGGCCCTCTCCGACGCGACCCGAAAGGCCTCATCGATCGGTCGGGGGAAGACAGGAAAGGAGAGACAAGATGCCCGTAAAAGGCCTCCCACGGTAGGCCAGAACGCTGGTCCGGAGACAGCAGGGCAGCCCGAGCCCAATCCGTGGGGACCCTACTCGGGGCCGGGTGCTCAAAAGGACGACGAGAGCTCCCGCGAGCCACTCTTAATCCCCAGCCATCGTGGTTTTGCTTTCCCGCTCCGCGGGCTCCAGCTTTAACGCCGGCAAAAGAACGAGAAAAGGGCGAAAAGGAGAGCGAAGAGACAGAAGGGAAAAGAAGTGGGGGGGGGGGGGGGGGAAGGGGAAGAGGTGCCGCCACCTCGTCACAACCACCGGGCCCATAGGCAATTGCAAGCAAGAGCCGGAACGCTGCTAAGGCATCTCTGCGCCGGGACGTACCGACGGGCTCGCCCGCCCGTGCCATCATCGGAGGAGCCCTCGCTCAAACTTCACCGACCGGGCGGGGAGAAAAATCGACCTGGGGATCGAGTCCCGCCACGGTCTTCTTCCAGCGTTCGAGTGCCGGCCTCCGCCGCCGGTTTTTTTTGCCCTCACCCCGCGGGAGGGACGAACGAGCCACCTCGGGAAGCGCCGCTCGCTAGCGCTGCTGCGGAGACGAGCCACTACTCGCTCCCATAAAACGGATAGAAACGACTCCTCCCGCGCCGCCACGCAACACCAGAATCTAGGCTCACCCAAGTGGCGAGCAACCGACGAGTAATATTACGAGGATGCAAATGAAGGCATAAAGAGAGGGCCACCCACTCCGCCGGCTCCGGAAGCGGCGCGCCTGACAAGTCCGTTGCAGCACCTCGGAAACGCCAGTGTCTGAAAAGAGGCGAAAATCACCCCAGCGGCGGCGCGAGTTACTCGCCAGATACTCGCGAGGTACTCTCGAGGTACGCCCGAGGTACTCTCGAGGTACGTGAGAGGTACGCGAGAAGTACGCGAGAGGTACGCGAGTACGCGAGAGGTACGCGCGAGGTACGCCCGAGGTACTCGCCAGGTACGCGAGAGGTACGGGCGAGGTACTCCCGAGGTACGCCCGAGGTACGCGCGAAGTAAGTAGGCGAGAGGTACGCCCGAGGTACGCCCGAGGTACGCCCGAGGTACTCCCGAGGTATGCGCGAGGTACGCCCGAGGTACGCCCCAGGTACACGCGAAGTAGGCGCGGGGTACTCCCGAGGTACGCCCGAGGTACTCCCGAGGTACCCGCGACGTACGCGCGAAGTAGGCGAGAGGTACGCGCGAGGTACTCCCGAGGTGCGCCCAAGGTACGCGCGAGGTATTCCCGAGGTACGCCCGAGGTACGCGCGAAGTAGGCGAGAGGTACTCGCGAGGTGCTCGCGAGGTGCTCCCGATGTACTCCCGAGGTGCGCGTGAGGTACTCGGCTCTCCCGTTACCGGCGGTGGCAGCACTGGGCGAGCCGCAGCCGCTGGGTCTGTCGAGGTACCGCCGCCCCCTGTCGCGCCCCGTCCCGTCCCCGGGCCCCGCTCCGCTCGGGGCCGGCCGGCGGACGCCGCCGCCGCCACACGCGGGTGCCCCGTGCAGAGCGGAGCAGCGGGGCCGCGGCCGCTCTCCCCCCACTCCGCAGCCGCCCGGCAGCCGCCACCCCCGAGCTCCTGATCTGAGTCACCTCGTTGATGTCCTTTACAGGACGTAATAGCTACTTCTTCAGGTAGCTGAACAGCTTCCAGTAATTGTAGAATTTCTGTAGCATGTTTAATCTGTTTCCTTTGTGTGTTCAAAAGTCCTCCTTTCTTCCAGGGATCAGCATGTGCATGTACCACACCAAATGCGTATTTAGGATCAGTCCAAATATTCTTCCTTTTCTCTTTAGCCAGTTCCAGGGCTCTCGTTAACGCTATTATTTCTGCCTTCTGGGCAGAGATATTCGCAGGTAAAGGTTTAGCTTCTATTACCTGTGAAGTGGTGGTAATGGCATATCCTGCCTTTCCTTTACCATTTCTCATGAAGCTACTACCATCAGTAAACCGAGAATCAGCATCTTCCAGAAGTTTTTCTTTTAAGTCAGGTTCTTTCCAGTGTGCCAAAATGCACCCAAAGGACTCTTTCTCAAGATCTCTTCACTCTGCTGATTTTCCATCCTCGGTCTCACACACGCAGACGCAGACAGACACACGAACGGGATCCCACAGACACATTGTTACATTAATTGCAACAATGTATTCTAGTTCAGAGTTCCATTTTTAGGCCATTTTCCCTGATCTTCCAAAGTATACAATGTTTCTACATTCTGCTGATTTTCCATCCTCGGTCTCAGGCACACAGACACAGACAGACACAGGAACGGGATCCCGCAGACAAACTGTTACATTAATTGCAACAAGGTATTCTAGTCCGGTCCTTCTTTCCAGTGCGCCAAAATGCACCCGAAGGACTCTTTGTCAAGATCTTTTCACTCTGCTGATTTTCCATCCTCGGTCTCACACACGCAGACGCAGACAGACGCAGGAACGGGATCCTACAGACAAACTGTTACATTAATTGCAACAATTTATTCTAGTTCAGAGCTCCATTTGTAGGCCATTTTCCCTGATCTTCCAAAGTATACAATGTTTCTACATTCTGCTGATTTTCCATCCTCGGTCTCAGGCACACAGACACAGACAGACACAGGAACGGGATCCCGCAGACAAACTGTTACATTAATTGCAACAAGGTATTCTAGTCCGGTCCTTCTTTCCAGTGCGCCAAAATGCACCCGAAGGACTCTTTGTCAAGATCTTTTCACTCTGCTGATTTTCCATCCTCGGTCTCACACACGCAGACGCAGACAGACGCAGGAACGGGATCCTACAGACAAACTGTTACATTAATTGCAACAATTTATTCTAGTTCAGAGCTCCATTTTTAGGCCATTTTCCCTGATCTTCCAAAGTATACAATGTTTCTTCACTCTGCTGATTTTCCATCCTCGGTCTCAGGCACACAGACACAGACAGACACAGGAACGGGATCCCGCAGACAAACTGTTACATTAATTGCAACAAGGTATTCTAGTCCGGTCCTTCTTTCCAGTGCGCCAAAATGCACCCGAAGGACTCTTTGTCAAGATCTTTTCACTCTGCTGATTTTCCATCCTCGGTCTCACACACGCAGACGCAGACAGACGCAGGAACGGGATCCTACAGACAAACTGTTACATTAATTGCAACAATTTATTCTAGTTCAGAGCTCCATTTTTAGGCCATTTTCCCTGATCTTCCAAAGTATACAATGTTTCTTCACTCTGCTGATTTTCCATCATCTGTCTCAGGCACACAGACACAGACAGACACAGGAACGGGATCCCGCAGACAAACTGCTACATTAATTGCAACAATGTATTCTAGTTCAGAGTTCCATTTTCCCTGATCTTCCAAAGTATACAATATTTCTCCACTCTGCTGATTTTCCATCCTCGGTCTCAGGCACACAGACGCAGACAGACGCAGGAACGGGATCCCACAGACAAACTGTTACATTAATTGCAACAATTTATTCTAGTTCAGAGCTCCATTTTTAGGCCATTTTCCCTGATCTTCCAAAGTATACAATGTTTCTCCACTCTGCTGATTTTCCATCATCGGTCTCAGGCACACAGACACAGACAGGCACAGGAACGGGATCCCGCAGACAAACTGTTACATTAATTGCAACAAGGTATTTTAGTCCGGTCCTTCTTTCCAGTGCGCCAAAATGCACCCGAAGGACTCTTTCTCAAGATCTTTTCACTCTGCTGATTTTCCATCATCGGTCTCAGGCACACAGACACAGGAACGGGATCCCACAGACAAACTGTTACATTAATTGCAACAATTTATTCTAGTTCAGAGCTCCATTTGTAGGCCATTTTCCCTGATCTCCCAAAGTATACAATGTTTCTTCACTCTGCTGATTTTCCATCATCGGTCTCAAGCACACAGACAGACAGACGCAGGAACGGGATCCCACAGACAAACTGTTACATTAATTGCAACAAGGTATTCTAGTCCGGTCCTTCTTTCCAGTGTGCCAAAATGCACCCGAAGGACTCTTTGTCAAGATCTCTTCACTCTGCTGATTTTCCATCCTCGGTCTCACACACGCAGACGCAGACAGACGCAGGAACGGGATCCCACAGACAAACTGTTACATTAATTGCAACAATTTATTCTAGTTCAGAGCTCCATTTTTAGGCCATTTTCCCTGATCTTCCAAAGTATACAATGTTTCTCCACTCTGCTGATTTTCCATCATCGGTCTCAGGCACACAGACGCAGACAGACGCAGGAACGGGATCCCACAGACAAACTGTTACATTCATTGCAACAAGGTATTCTAGTTCAGAGCTCCATTTTTAGGCCATTTTCCCTGATCTTCCAAAGTGTACAATGTTTCTTCATTCTGCTGATTTTCCATCCTCGGTCTCAGGCACACAGACACAGACAGGCACAGGAACGGGATCCCGCAGACAAACTGTTACATTAATTGCAACAAGGTATTCTAGTCCGGTCCTTCTTTCCAGTGTGCCAAAATGCACCCGAAGGACTCTTTGTCAAGATCTCTTCACTCTGCTGATTTTCCATCCTCGGTCTCACACACGCAGACGCAGACAGACGCAGGAACGGGATCCCACAGACAAACTGTTACATTAATTGCAACAATTTATTCTAGTTCAGAGCTCCATTTTTAGGCCATTTTCCCTGATCTTCCAAAGTATACAATGTTTCTTCACTCTGCTGATTTTCCATCATCTGTCTCAGGCACACAGACACAGACAGACACAGGAACGGGATCCCGCAGACAAACTGTTACATTAATTGCAACAAGGTATTCTAGTCCGGTCCTTCTTTCCAGTGTGCCAAAATGCACCCGAAGGACTCTTTCTCAAGATCTCTTCACTCTGCTGATTTTCCATCCTCGGTCTCACACACGCAGACGCAGACAGACGCAGGAACGGGATCCCAGAGACAAACGGTTACGTTAATTGCAACAATGTATTCTAATTCAGAGCTCCATTTTTAGGCCATTTCCCCTGATCTTCCAAAGTATACAATGTTTCTTCACTCTGCTGATTTTCCATCCTCGGTCTCAGGCACACAGACACAGACAGACGCAGGAACGGGATCCCGCAGACAAACTGTTACATTAATTGCAACAAGGTATTCCAGTCCGGTCCTTCTTTCCAGTGTGCCAAAATGCACCCGAAGGACTCTTTCTCAAGATCTCTTCACTCTGCTGATTTTCCATCCTCGGTCTCACACACAGAGACACACGAACGGGATCCCACATTAAAATCCAAAACCTTTCCTACAAGACGCCCACTGCGTCTCCCAGGACGCAAACCACTCCGGGGACACACTTGCCAACAAAGTTTTCAAGCTGACAAGCAGGTATTCTTGATTGCGGCGCCGGGAGATACGGGCTCCTCGTAACGTGTGTCTCTCAATTGCCACGCAAGCCGTCCTTTTCTAGCCACTGGGCATACATACCTATTCACGAGGCTACGTATGGGTGACATAATTTTCCAGGAGGTTCCCCGCCTGCGTGCAGAATTGTGGTGGTGGTGGTGGTCTCTGAGGATCGTTTACTTCTTCCAACGATCTTCATCACTTCTTTCAGCCTTTGAAGCACGCGCAGTAGATGCTCACATCAGTTTAATTGGCTCGTTAGCACCAGAGAGAGACATAATAATCCTCCTATCCTCCTACTTATCAGGTAGTTGAACTGTAGCCCACCCTGGACACCTGCGGTTCCCAGATACTCCTTATCCCCGTGTCCTGTTCTTCTAAACTTTTACTTACAACTATGTCAACTGCAACGATTTCTCTTGTGAGAATTCTGTTCTCTAAGCTGTAGTCTATTTTTTTTCTCTCTGCGTCATGCACCTCAGTGATTTTCCGTTGCTGCTGTTACAAAGCCATCAAACTTAACATGACCCGAAACTGATTCTAAAGGTTTCTGTATTCCATCGTGGGATTTTGCGCCCCCTTGTCTCAGGACCGGGCGGGCAGAGGCGGCGGCCCAGGTCCCGGCGCTCGCCAGACTTTTTTGTTCCGTGGGGGCTTGGGGATTTCGTTGTTTCTTTGGTTTCGCGTGTCCGTCTGCCGACACACAGCCCACCACCCCCTCCCGCCGCGAAAAACACGTCTCTGGCTGGCGGGGGACGGGACGGGACGGGACGGGACGGGACGGGACGGACGGACACTGGCACTGCACCAGCTACTGAGAAAATAGGCTGCGACTGCTGAACCCAGGACGCGCTGAAATACAGCAGCCGAGGCACCCGGGGGTTCTGCAGATGCCGGGGCGCCCACCACCTCCTCCCCCCACCCCGCTCCGAGGCGCCTCCCCCAGCCTCCTCCCTCCGCAACGGGCTGGGAAGAGATTGCAAAGACGTTCTTCTGGTTGTGGTTTTGGGGAAATGTGTCTGAAACTTCGGAGAAGAGATGAAGATAGCGTGGTTGAGGGTAGAAGGGAGGATTATGTTGCTCTTGGTGACCATCCAAACAGGGTACCCCACTAGTGATGTTCTCGTGTGTGAGGACGGAGGCACGGACCCAGACTTAGAGTGCAAGCTGGATCATCGTTTATTGAACAGATGACACGATATTTATATGCTTCCAAGCAATTAGCCAAGCACTTCTGTGTTTGCCTTGCGATTACATCAGGTGAAAGGTCTACCAGATTTTCCTATCGACATCCTTTCCGGTTCCGCCGTCCTTGTTCCTTGCCAGTTCCAACATCTTCCAAATACCAGTCAGGGACAGGTCACTCTTAATTACCTACTCTAGTTCCCGTGGTCACTCTAATTGCCAGTCTTTGATACATTCCAACACCACCACCCCCCCCCCCACACCCCCCCCCCACACCCCCCCAGTTTCTCTTGTTTAGGTAAGGAGGAGGATGTGCTGCAGAGCAGGGCTTGCCTCTGCAGCACGGGAGTGAGAGGACAAGGCAGGTCCCTCGTTCCGGGGCTGGCTGCAGGGTGTGAACGTGGGTGTGCAGCCAGGGGTGCCCAGCGGTGTCCTGGCGAGCAGGGTCCCTGCAGTCCAGGGGCCGTGTGCCGGGGCAGGGACTCCTCCACCTGCCAGGGTCGGTCAGCGCTCAGCCTGCCTGGGAGCTCCCCAAGGTGCTCGAGGAAGCTGAGGGGGAAGCAAGAACCCCTGGCCGGCAAGGAAAAGCCGCCTTGCCTCTAGGACTACCGAGAGGGAGCAGAGTCGGGCAGAGAGCAGGAGCTCCCGGCAGGGACAGCTCCAAGAAACAGAGACACGGGCCACCCCGTCCCCACTACCGGGCCCTAGGCAAGCCCAAGCGAGAGACAGACGCCGGCCGCTAAGGCATCTCTGCGCCGGGACGTACCGAGACAGAAACGCAGTCGGTAACAGAAACTGTCCGCGCTCAAGTAAATGCTCAGATTACCGCAGGGGCGGTGGCCGGGAGGACCGAACATCGCGTTCCCCTTACAAGCTCCCGCGCTCGAGCGTGGGATACACTGTAACACACTAGCCGACGCACCTGCGGGTCTGCCGATGCCGCGCTGCACCGCGCCGCGCCGCGCCGCCCCGCCCCGCCCGCTCTTCGCGGAGCAACCCCCCCCCGCCCCCCGCCCCCGCCCCCCCGCCTCCTCCCCCCCCCCCCGTGAGATCTATAGGAACGGATCGTGTCAGCGACTTAGGAGTCCTCGTCATCGTTGCGCTTTGGGTGGAATCCGAAATCCTTGAAATCGTCGCCTCGTGTGTAGAACGTAGAAGAAGGATTAGATTTTCCTGTCAGTACAACGATGAAAAAGAAGAAACAAAGGAATAATCCTTCTTAATCAAAACGCTTTGTTACTTTAAGGGGTACTTCGTTTAACTACTTGAATGTCTAAAACGTTTTGCTAATTAAAGGGGTACTTTGTTTAAGCGCTTGAATGCCTTAAGGGGGTTAGGTAATCGAGAGATCCATCCTGTCACAGGATGAGGTGAAACTTGTGTATTAACTGTATAAGAAATGGAATTTAGGGGGACTAAGATGGTGGTTAAGCTTGTGATAGACATCCCCCGTTACTGCATTACCAAGGAATTCAATAACTCTTTTAAGAAGTTTCTTCACCCGAAGACAAGACCCCAGCAACAGGAGGAGAACAATGAAAAGGACCCACGTCGATATTCGGGTGAAGGAGACGACAGGATTGGCTGAAACCCAAGACCGAGGAGTATAAGAGACTGTACCCCAGAAATGTCGGTGTGCGTCTTGGGAGGAGCGGAGACCCCCCGGCGTACCCAGCGCTGCTTGCTTATTGCCTCTCGGTATTAATCAATTGTAATTAAAAATTAATTAAATCAGATCATGGTCAAGGCGAAATTTTTATAACACCACCCCCCCCCCCAGCGGCGCATACATAACAGACGCAGAGAGAGAGAGAGAGCGAGCCCAGTGCACGCCCCTCCCCTCCTCCCCTCCCGCTGCCCCTCCCCCTCCCCCTCCCTTCGCGCTGCCGTTCCGGACCCGCCGCGCCTTGGGTGCGGCCCCAGTCCCCAGACAGCGGCACCGCCCAGGAGCAGGTGGGCGGAGGGAGGGGCAGCGTTCGGCAGCCTGACGCTCTGCGACTGCGCCCTCGCCCCCCCCTTCGCCCCCCCCCGACCCCCCTCCGGCTCGCCAAGCGGGTCCCCGTCAGCGAAGAAAACACGGGCTGCTCCCGCCGGGCGGGCAGTCTCGCGCTCAGTTCGCCGGGGGCCGGTAAGGAGGCAGGCAGGCAGGCAGGCAGGCAGGCAGGCGAGGGAGCGAGCAAGAAAGCAAACAAGCAAGCAAGCAAGCAGGAGACAGTGGTCGGTGAGCAGGCGGGGAGCCTAGCGCACGCAGAGGTGGGCTGGGTGTGTGTGTGTGTGGGGGGGGGGGGGTGTGTGTGCGCGCGTGTGCGCGTGTGTGTGTCGGGTGTGCGTGTTCGCGTGCGGTATTTTTTTTTTTTTTTTTTTTTCCGGAGTTCTCTCTGTGGTTCCCTTGGGGTTTCTCGGTTTCTTTTTACTTTTCGGTTTTCCCTTCTCCGTTTTTTGACCCACGCCGCCTCCCTCCTTTTGATTTTTGTAACCAACCGCGGCAGGGTGCGCAGCAGCAGGAAGGGAGGCCCCGCCCCGTCGGGACTTTCCCGTCTGCCGGCTGGACACGGGAGCCGGCAGGGTCCCGCGCGCACTGTCGGGCAGAAATGAGCTGGGTTGGTTCCGCTGGTGGGAGCTCCCGCCGCCTCCTCTTTTAATGAAATGGAGGCGTACGGGAGACGGAGGGAGGGAGGGAGGGCCGGGGAGACCGAGAACATAACCCGAGAGAGAAAGGGAAGGAGAAAGCAAAAGGAAACGGGGTGCGCGCGTGGTTCTTTTCCACAGAAGCCTTCCCGAGGGGGCGGGGGGGACGAGTGCCGGGCCGGAGGGCGATCGATCGATCGCTTTGCGCCTGCGCGCTCGCCCCCCCTCACACCCCTCGCCCCCCCGACCACCCTCCGGCTCGGCAAGCGGGTCCCCGTCAGCGAAGAAAAGACGGGCTGCTCGTCGGGGGCCGGTAGGCAGGCACGCAAGCGAGCGAGCAAGAGGGAGACAGTGGTCCGTGAGCAGGCGGGCAGCCTGGCGCACGCAGAGGAGGGCTGGGGGATGTGGGTGGGGGGGAGTGTGTGGAGGGGGGTGTGTGTGTGGGGGGGGTGTGTGTGTGTGTGTCGGGTGTGCGTGTTCGCGTGCGGTATTTTTTTTTTTTTTTTTTTCCGGAGTTGTTCT
>NW_026893538.1:15000-22830 GCF_033815535.1 Pezoporus flaviventris | reverse complement strand
GGTATTCTAGTTCAGAGTTCCATTTTTAGGCCATTTTCCCTGATCTTCCAAAGTATACAATGTTTCTCCACTCTGCTGATTTTCCATCCTCGGTCTCAGGCACACAGACACAGACAGACACAGGAACGGGATCCCGCAGACAAACTGTTACATTAATTGCAACAAGGTATTCCAGTCCGGTCCTTCTTTCCAGTGTGCCAAAATGCACCCGAAGGACTCTTTGTCAAGATCTCTTCACTCTGCTGATTTTCCATCCTCGGTCTCACACACGCAGACGCAGACAGACGCAGGAACGGGATCCCACAGACAAACTGTTACATTAATTGCAACAATGTATTCTAGTTCAGAGTTCCATTTTCCCTGATCTTCCAAAGTATACAATATTTCTCCACTCTGCTGATTTTCCATCCTCGGTCTCAGGCACACAGACACAGACAGACACAGGAACGGGATCCCACAGACAAACTGTTACATTAATTGCAACAATTTATTCTAGTTCAGAGCTCCATTTTTAGGCCATTTTCCCTGATCTTCCAAAGTATACAATGTTTCTTCACTTTGCTGATTTTCCATCATCGGTCTCAGGCACACAGACACAGACAGACACAGGAACAGGATCCCACAGACAAACTGTTACATTAATTGCAACAATGTATTCTAGTTCAGAGCTCCATTTTTAGGCCATTTTCCCTGATCTTCCAAAGTATACAATGTTTCTCCACTCTGCTGATTTTCCATCCTCGGTCTCAGGCACACAGACACAGACAGACACAGGAACGGGATCCCGCAGACAAACTGTTACATTAATTGCAACAAGGTATTCCAGTCCGGTCCTTCTTTCCAGTGTGCCAAAATGCACCCGAAGGACTCTTTGTCAAGATCTCTTCACTCTGCTGATTTTCCATCCTCGGTCTCACACACGCAGACGCAGACAGACGCAGGAACGGGATCCCACAGACAAACTGTTACATTAATTGCAACAATGTATTCTAGTTCAGAGTTCCATTTTCCCTGATCTTCCAAAGTATACAATATTTCTCCACTCTGCTGATTTTCCATCATCGGTCTCAGGCACACAGACACAGACAGACACAGGAACGGGATCCCGCAGACAAACTGTTACATTAATTGCAACAAGGTATTCTAGTTCAGAGTTCCATTTTTAGGCCATTTTCCCTGATCTTCCAAAGTATACAATGTTTCTCCACTCTGCTGATTTTCCATCCTCGGTCTCAGGCACACAGACACAGACAGACACAGGAACGGGATCCCGCAGACAAACTGTTACATTAATTGCAACAAGGTATTCCAGTCCGGTCCTTCTTTCCAGTGTGCCAAAATGCACCCGAAGGACTCTTTGTCAAGATCTCTTCACTCTGCTGATTTTCCATCCTCGGTCTCACACACGCAGACGCAGACAGACGCAGGAACGGGATCCTACAGACAAACTGTTACATTAATTGCAACAATTTATTCTAGTTCAGAGCTTCATTTGTAGGCCATTTTCCCTGATCTTCCAAAGTATACAATGTTTCTTCACTCTGCTGATTTTCCATCATCGGCCTCAGGCACACAGACACAGACAGACACAGGAACCGGATCCCGCAGACAAACTGTTACATTAATTGCAACAATGTATTCTAGTTCAGAGTTCCATTTTCCCTGATCTTCCAAAGTATACAATATTTCTCCACTCTGCTGATTTTCCATCCTCGGTCTCAGGCACACAGACGCAGACAGACGCAGGAACGGGATCCCACAGACAAACTGTTACATTAATTGCAACAATTTATTCTAGTTCAGAGCTCCATTTTTAGGCCATTTTCCCTGATCTTCCAAAGTATACAATGTTTCTCCACTCTGCTGATTTTCCATCATCGGTCTCAGGCACACAGACACAGACAGGCACAGGAACGGGATCCCGCAGACAAACTGTTACATTAATTGCAACAAGGTATTTTAGTCCGGTCCTTCTTTCCAGTGCGCCAAAATGCACCCGAAGGACTCTTTGTCAAGATCTCTTCACTCTGCTGATTTTCCATCCTCGGTCTCACACACGCAGACGCAGACAGACGCAGGAACGGCATCCCAGAGACAAACTGTTACATTAATTGCAACAATGTATTCTAATTCAGAGCTCCATTTTTAGGCCATTTCCCCTGATCTTCCAAAGTATACAATGTTTCTTCACTCTGCTGATTTTCCATCCTCGGTCTCAGGCACACAGACACAGACGCAGGAACGGGATCCCGCAGACAAACTGTTACATTAATTGCAACAAGGTATTCCAGTCCGGTCCTTCTTTCCAGTGTGCCAAAATGCACCCGAAGGACTCTTTCTCAAGATCTCTTCACTCTGCTGATTTTCCATCCTCGGTCTCACACACAGAGACACACGAACGGGATCCCACATTAAAATCCAAAACCTTTCCTACAAGACGCCCACTGCGTCTCCCAGGACGCAAACCACTCCGGGGACACACTTGCCAACAAAGTTTTCAAGCTGACAAGCAGGTATTCTTGATTGCGGCGCCGGGAGATACGGGCTCCTCGTAACGTGTGTCTCTCAATTGCCACGCAAGCCGTCCTTTTCTAGCCACTGGGCATACATACCTATTCACGAGGCTACGTATGGGTGACATGATTTTCCAGGAGGTTCCCCGCCTGCGTGCAGAATTGTGGTGGTGGTGGTGGTCTCTGAGGATCGTTTACTTCTTCCAACGATCTTCATCACTTCTTTCAGCCTTTGAAGCACGCGCAGTAGATGCTCACATCAGTTTAATTGGCTCGTTAGCACCAGAGAGAGACATAATAATCCTCCTATCCTCCTACTTATCAGGTAGTTGAACTGTAGCCCACCCTGGACACCTGCGGTTCCCAGATACTCCTTATCCCCGTGTCCTGTTCTTCTAAACTTTTACTTACAACTATGTCAACTGCAACGATTTCTCTTGTGAGAATTCTGTTCTCTAAGCTGTAGTCTATTTTTTTTCTCTCTGCGTCATGCACCTCAGTGATTTTCCGTTGCTGCCATCAAACTTAACATGACCTGAAACTGATTCTAAAGGTTTCTGTATTCCATCGTGGGATTTTGCGCCCCCTTGTCTCAGGACCGGGCGGGCAGAGGCGGCGGCCCAGGTCCCGGCGCTCGCCAGACTTTTTTGTTCCGTGGGGGCTTGGGGATTTCGTTGTTTCTTTGGTTTCGCGTGTCCGTCTGCCGACACACAGCCCACCACCCCCTCCCGCCGCGAAAAACACGTCTCTGGCTGGCGGGGGACGGGACGGGACGGGACGGGACGGGACGGACGGACACTGGCACTGCACCAGCTACTGAGAAAATAGGCTGCGACTGCTGAACCCAGGACGCGCTGAAATACAGCAGCCGAGGCACCCGGGGGTTCTGCAGATGCCGCGGCGCCCACCACCTCCTCCCCCCACCCCGCTCCGAGGCGCCTCCCCCAGCCTCCTCCCTCCGCAACGGGCTGGGAAGAGATTGCAAAGACGTTCTTCTGGTTGTGGTTTTGGGGAAATGTGTCTGAAACTTCGGAGAAGAGATGAAGATAGCGTGGTTGAGGGTAGAAGGGAGGATTATGTTGCTCTTGGTGACCATCCAAACAGGGTACCCCACTAGTGATGTTCTCGTGTGTGAGGACGGAGGCACGGACCCAGACGTAGAGTGCAAGCTGGATCATCGTTTATTGAACAGATGACACGATATTTATATGCTTCCAAGCAATTAGCCAAGCACTTCTGTGTTTGCCTTGCGATTACATCAGGTGAAAGGTCTACCAGATTTTCCTATCGACATCCTTTCCGGTTCCGCCGTCCTTGTTCCTTGCCAGTTCCAACATCTTCCAAATACCAGTCAGGGACAGGTCACTCTTAATTACCTACTCTAGTTCCCGTGGTCACTCTAATTGCCAGTCTTTGATACATTCCAACACCACCACCCCCCCACCACCCCCCCCCCCCCCCACACCCCCCCAGTTTCTCTTGTTTAGGTAAGGAGGAGGATGTGCTGCAGAGCAGGGCTTGCCTCTGCAGCACGGGAGTGAGAGGACAAGGCAGGTCCCTCGTTCCGGGGCTGGCTGCAGGGTGTGAACGTGGGTGTGCAGCCAGGGGTGCCCAGCGGTGTCCTGGCGAGCAGGGTCCCTGCAGTCCAGGGGCCGTGTGCCGGGGCAGGGACTCCTCCACCTGCCAGGGTCGGTCAGCGCTCAGCCTGCCTGGGAGCTCCCCAAGGTGCTCGAGGAAGCTGAGGGGGAAGCAAGAACCCCTGGCCGGCAAGGAAAAGCCGCCTTGCCTCTAGGACTACCGAGAGGGAGCAGAGTCGGGCAGAGAGCAGGAGCTCCCGGCAGGGACAGCTCCAAGAAACAGAGACACGGGCCACCCCGTCCCCACTACCGGGCCCTAGGCAAGCCCAAGCGAGAGACAGACGCCGGCCGCTAAGGCATCTCTGCGCCGGGACGTACCGAGACAGAAACGCAGTCGGTAACAGAAACTGTCCGCGCTCAAGTAAATGCTCAGATTACCGCAGGGGCGGTGGCCGGGAGGACCGAACATCGCGTTCCCCTTACAAGCTCCCGCGCTCGAGCGTGGGATACACTGTAACACACTAGCCGGCGCACCTGCGGGTCTGCCGATGCCGCGCTGCACCGCGCCGCGCCGCGCCGCCCCTCCCCGCCCGCTCTTCGCGGAGCAACCCCCCCCCGCCCCCCGCCCCCGCCCCCCCGCCTCCTCCCCCCCCCCCCGTGAGATCTATAGGAACGGATCGTGTCAGCGACTTAGGAGTCCTCGTCATCGTTGCGCTTTGGGTGGAATCCGAAATCCTTGAAATCGTCGCCTCGTGTGTAGAACGTAGAAGAAGGATTAGATTTTCCTGTCAGTACAACGATGAAAAAGAAGAAACAAAGGAATAATCCTTCTTAATCAAAACGCTTTGTTACTTTAAGGGGTACTTCGTTTAACTACTTGAATGTCTAAAACGTGTTGCTAATTAAAGGGGTACTTTGTTTAAGCGCTTGAATGCCTTAAGGGGGTTAGGTAATCGAGAGATCCATCCTGTCACAGGATGAGGTGAAACTTGTGTATTAACTGTATAAGAAATGGAATTTAGGGGGACTAAGATGGTGGTTAAGCTTGTGATAGACATCCCCCGTTACTGCATTACCAAGGAATTCAATAACTCTTTTAAGAAGTTTCTTCACCCGAAGACAAGACCCCAGCAACAGGAGGAGAACAATGAAAAGGACCCACGTCGATATTCGGGTGAAGGAGACGACAGGATTGGCTGAAACCCAAGACCGAGGAGTATAAGAGACTGTACCCCAGAAATGTCGGTGTGCGTCTTGGGAGGAGCGGAGACCCCCCGGCGTACCCAGCGCTGCTTGCTTATTGCCTCTCGGTATTAATCAATTGTAATTAAAAATTAATTAAATCAGATCATGGTCAAGGCGAAATTTTTATAACACCCCCCCCCCCCCCCCCCCCCCCAGGCGGCGCATACATAACAGACGCAGAGAGAGAGAGAGAGCGAGCCCAGTGCACGCCCCTCCCCTCCTCCCCTCCCGCTCCCCCTCCCCCTCCCTTCGCGCTGCCGTTCCGGACCCGCCGCGCCTTGGGTGCGGCCCCAGTCCCCAGACAGCGGCACCGCCCAGGAGCAGGTGGGCGGAGGGAGGGGCAGCGTTCGGCAGCCTGACGCTCTGCGACTGCGCCCTCGCCCCCCCCTTCGCCCCCCCCCGACCCCCCTCCGGCTCGCCAAGCGGGTCCCCGTCAGCGAAGAAAACACGGGCTGCTCCCGCCGGGCGGGCAGTCTCGCGCTCAGTTCGCCGGGGGCCGGTAAGGAGGCAGGCAGGCAGGCAGGCAGGCAGGCGAGGGAGCGAGCAAGAAAGCAAACAAGCAAGCAAGCAAGCAGGAGACAGTGGTCGGTGAGCAGGCGGGGAGCCTAGCGCACGCAGAGGTGGGCTGGGTGTGTGTGTGTGGGGGGGGGGGGGGGGGGTGTGCGCGCGTGTGCGCGTGTGTGTGTCGGGTGTGCGTGTTCGCGTGCGGTATTTTTTTTTTTTTTTTTTTCCGGAGTTCTCTCTGTGGTTCCCTTGGGGTTTCTCGGTTTCTTTTTACTTTTCGGTTTTCCCTTCTCCGTTTTTTGACCCACGCCCCCTCCCTCCTTTTGATTTTTGTAACCAACCGCGGCAGGGTGCGCAGCAGCAGGAAGGGAGGCCCCGCCCCGTCGGGACTTTCCCGTCTGCCGGCTGGACACGGGAGCCGGCAGGGTCCCGCGCGCACTGTCGGGCAGAAATGAGCTGGGTTGGTTCCGCTGGTGGGAGCTCCCGCCGCCTCCTCTTTTAATGAAATGGAGGCGTACGGGAGACGGAGGGAGGGAGGGCCGGGGAGACCGAGAACATAACCCGAGAGAGAAAGGGAAGGAGAAAGCAAAAGGAAACGGGGTGCGCGCGTGGTTCTTTTCCACAGAAGCCTTCCCGAGGGGGCGGGGGGACGAGTGCCGGGCCGGAGGGCGATCGATCGATCGCTTTGCGCCTGCGCGCTCGCCCCCCCTCACACCCCTCGCCCCCCCGACCACCCTCCGGCTCGGCAAGCGGGTCCCCGTCAGCGAAGAAAAGACGGGCTGCTCGTCGGGGGCCGGTAGGCAGGCACGCAAGCGAGCGAGCAAGAGGGAGACAGTGGTCCGTGAGCAGGCGGGCAGCCTGGCGCACGCAGAGGCGGGCTGGGGGGTGTGGGTGGGGGGGAGTGTGTGGAGGGGTGTGTGTGTGGGGGGGTGTGTGTGTGTGTCGGGTGTGCGTGTTCGCGTGCGGTATTTTTTTTTTTTTTTTTTTTTTTTTTTTTTCGGAGTTGTTGTTCTCTCTGTGGTTCCCTTGGGGTTTCTCGGTTTCTTTTTACTTTTCGGTTTTCCCTTCTCCGTTTTTTGACCCACGCCCCCTCCCTCCTTTTGATTTTTGTAACCAACCGCGGCAGGGTGCGCAGCAGCAGGAAGGGAGGCCCCGCCCCGTCGGGACTTTCCCGTCTGCCGGCTGGACACGGGAGCCGGCAGGGTCCCGCGCGCACTGTCGGGCAGAAATGAGCTGGGTTGGTTCCGCTGGTGGGAGCTCCCGCCGCCTCCTCTTTTAATGAAATGGAGGCGTACGGGAGACGGAGGGAGGGAGGGCCGGGGAGACCGAGAACATAACCCGAGAGAGAAAGGGAAGGAGAAAGCAAAAGGAAACGGGGTGCGCGCGTGGTTCTTTTCCACAGAAGCCTTCCCGAGGGGGCGGGGGGACGAGTGCCGGGCCGGAGGGCGATCGATCGATCGCTTTGCGCCTGCGCGCTCGCCCCCCCTCACACCCCTCGCCCCCCCGACCACCCTCCGGCTCGGCAAGCGGGTCCCCGTCAGCGAAGAAAAGACGGGCTGCTCGTCGGGGGCCGGTAGGCAGGCACGCAAGCGAGCGAGCAAGAGGGAGACAGTGGTCCGTGAGCAGGCGGGCAGCCTGGCGCACGCAGAGGCGGGCTGGGGGGTGTGGGTGGGGGGGAGTGTGTGGAGGGGTGTGTGTGTGGGGGGGTGTGTGTGTGTGTCGGGTGTGCGTGTTCGCGTGCGGTATTTTTTTTTTTTTTTTTTTTTTTTTTTTTTCGGAGTTGTTGTTCTCTCTGTGGTTCCCTTGGGGTTTCTCGGTTTCTTTTTACTTTTCGGTTTTCCCTTCTCCGTTTTTTGGCCCACGCCCCCTCCCTCATTTGGTTTTTGTAACCGCGGCAGGGTGCGCAGCAGCAGGAAGGGAGGCCCCGCCCCGTCGGGACTTTCCCGTCTGCCGGCTGGACACGGAGCCGGCAGGGTCCCGCGCGCCCTGTC
>NW_026893538.1:0-2500 GCF_033815535.1 Pezoporus flaviventris | reverse complement strand
CGCGAGGTACGCCCGAGGTACTCGCCAGGTACGCGAGAGGTACGGGCGAGGTACTCCCGAGGTACGCCCGAGGTACGCGCGAAGTAAGTAGGCGAGAGGTACGCCCGAGGTACGCCCGAGGTACTCCCGAGGTATGCGCGAGGTACGCCCGAGGTACGCTCCAGGTACACGCGAAGTAGGAGCGGGGTACTCCCGAGGTACGCCCGAGGTACTCCCGAGGTACCCGCGACGTACGCGCGAAGTAGGCGAGAGGTACGCGCGAGGTACTCCCGAGGTGCGCCCAAGGTACGCGCGAGGTATTCCCGAGGTACGCCCGAGGTACGCGCGAAGTAGGCGAGAGGTACTCGCGAGGTGCTCCCGATGTACTCCCGAGGTGCGCGCGAGGTACTCTGCTCTCCCGTTACCGGCGGTGGCAGCACTGGGCGAGCCGCAGCCGCTGGGTCTGTCGAGGTACCGCCGCCCCCTGTCGCGCCCCGTCCCGTCCCCGGGCCCCGCTCCGCTCGGGGCCGGCCGGCGGACGCCGCCGCCGTCACACGCGGGTGCCCCGTGCAGCGCGGAGCAGCGGGGCCGCGGCCGCTCTCCCCCCACTCCGCAGCCGCCCGGCAGCCGCCACCCCCGAGCTCCTGATCTGAGTTGATGTCCTTTACAGGACGTAATAGCTACTTCTTCAGGTAGCTGAACAGCTTCCAGTAATTGTAGAATTTCTGTAGCATGTTTAATCTGTTTCCTTTGTGTGTTCAAAAGTCCTCCTTTCTTCCAGGGATCAGCATGTGCATGTACCACACCAAATGCGTATTTAGGATCAGTCCAAATATTCTTCCTTTTATCTTTAGCCAGTTCCAGGGCTCTCGTTAACGCTATTATTTCTGCCTTCTGGGCAGAGATATTCGCAGGTAAAGGTTTAGCTTCTATTACCTGTGAAGTGGTGGTAATGGCATATCCTGCCTTTCCTTTACCATTTCTCATGAAGCTACTACCATCAGTAAACCGAGAATCAGCATCTTCCAGAAGTTTTTCTTTTAAGTCAGGTTCTTTCCAGTGGGCCAAAATGCACCCGAAGGACTCTTTCTCAAGATCTCTTCACTCTGCTGATTTTCCATCCTCGGTCTCACACACGCAGACGCAGACAGACGCAGGAACGGGATCCCACAGACAAACTGTTACATTAATTGCAACAATTTATTCTAGTTCAGAGCTCCATTTTTAGGCCATTTTCCCTGATCTTCCAAAGTATACAATGTTTCTTCACTTTGCTGATTTTCCATCATCGGTCTCAGGCACACAGACACAGACAGACACAGGAACAGGATCCCACAGACAAACTGTTACATTAATTGCAACAATGTATTCTAGTTCAGAGTTCCATTTTCCCTGATCTTCCAAAGTATACAATGTTTCTCCACTCTGCTGATTTTCCATCCTCGGTCTCAGGCACACAGACACAGACAGACACAGGAACGGGATCCCGCAGACAAACTGTTACATTAATTGCAACAAGGTATTCCAGTCCGGTCCTTCTTTCCAGTGTGCCAAAATGCACCCGAAGGACTCTTTGTCAAGATCTCTTCACTCTGCTGATTTTCCATCCTCGGTCTCACACACGCAGACGCAGACAGACGCAGGAACGGGATCCCACAGACAAACTGTTACATTAATTGCAACAATGTATTCTAGTTCAGAGTTCCATTTTCCCTGATCTTCCAAAGTATACAATATTTCTCCACTCTGCTGATTTTCCATCATCGGTCTCAGGCACACAGACACAGACAGACACAGGAACGGGATCCCGCAGACAAACTGTTACATTAATTGCAACAAGGTATTCTAGTTCAGAGTTCCATTTTTAGGCCATTTTCCCTGATCTTCCAAAGTATACAATGTTTCTCCACTCTGCTGATTTTCCATCCTCGGTCTCAGGCACACAGACACAGACAGACACAGGAACGGGATCCCGCAGACAAACTGTTACATTAATTGCAACAAGGTATTCCAGTCCGGTCCTTCTTTCCAGTGTGCCAAAATGCACCCGAAGGACTCTTTGTCAAGATCTCTTCACTCTGCTGATTTTCCATCCTCGGTCTCACACACGCAGACGCAGACAGACGCAGGAACGGGATCCCACAGACAAACTGTTACATTAATTGCAACAATGTATTCTAGTTCAGAGTTCCATTTTCCCTGATCTTCCAAAGTATACAATATTTCTCCACTCTGCTGATTTTCCATCCTCGGTCTCAGGCACACAGACACAGACAGACACAGGAACGGGATCCCACAGACAAACTGTTACATTAATTGCAACAATTTATTCTAGTTCAGAGCTCCATTTTTAGGCCATTTTCCCTGATCTTCCAAAGTATACAATGTTTCTTCACTTTGCTGATTTTCCATCATCGGTCTCAGGCACACAGACACAGACAGACACAGGAACAGGATCCCACAGACAAACTGTTACATTAATTGCAACAATGTATTCTAGTTCAGAGCTCCATTTTTAGGC
>NW_026893537.1:0-21167 GCF_033815535.1 Pezoporus flaviventris | reverse complement strand
TTGTCAGCTTCCTATTGTTCAATAAAAACAAAAGTTTACGGAATACTTAACCTAACGAAGCTCAGGATTATCTGAAGTGAGGGTGGGATAGGGTCAGTGCTGATTTAGAGGAAAACTACCTACAAGATCACTACTGCTATAACTTCCAAATTCTGTCTTTGGCTGCTCCCTGGATGTCTCCCCTCCACGTATAATTCAAAATTCTATCATAGCAATAGCAGTTCTTAGAAAAAGTGTCCAATCCATATCAACCATTAAAAATATATATAAATACACTTACCACGACCAGTAACTAATGGAAATCAAGGGATGCATTACAATGACCATACCTTTTTCAGTTCTTTACGCAGCCTCTCGTTTTCAGTAATGACTTTTTCCATTCCTTTGGTTTTAGAGTCATGACGCATACTCAGCTGGTCCCCCACCTGAAGTTTCATCTTTTCCATTTCAGACTAAATATCAAACAGTTTCTTAAAATACATATGCATTGCTTAGTAGAAAATATCAGATCTCCATTTTTAAAGCATGGCATAGTGACAGCTACCTAGCACAATGAACATAACATTTAATCATGTATTTAAATATATCCTTAAGGCACAGAGTGCCATTACATAAAACATGCAGTACAATGAAGTTCTGCTTTTCTATTCTACAGCCTTCATATTTGGTATTCTTAAACCACTTTTCTGCCAGTCGATACCAATAACAGGCTTGCCGTTTCATTTTCCTACTAACTTGCACGCTAACCGGCTATCTGAATATAGTTGCTGGAAAGATATCGGTACCTTTAGCTTCTCATTTTCCTGTTCAAGACCAAGTAATTTCTCATTAGAAACCACAGCTGGAGTTTTTTTCAGATCCTCATTTTCTCTTTGGACTCTCTCTACAACCTTTTTCATCAAACCAATTGTTTTTTCCAATTCTGCAACTGTCTTTCCGCTTCTACCAGCCTATAGAGAGGAAAGAAAAAAAGTCAAAGGAAGTTAACAGTTCATCTTAACATTCTGAGATACTCCAAATGTTATTTTATCACTTATTTCCCCGCTGCAATGTCTGTTTATTAAAAAAAGTTATATTTTGGTGTGAGTTGAGCCCTGAAGTTTCTTGCATACTTAGCTCCTCAAAGTCAAGACAGCAATTCCTTCATTTTCTGTGTTACTCAAGAAAGCTGCAGTTAGTCTCGAAATCTGCTGTGCTTTATGAACTAGACTGAAACATCAGCAAAATAAATCAAAGTACTACTTTATTTTTTAGCTTTCTTGTACAGCAGTTCCCTCATCCAACAGACCATGCAACTGCTTGAATGCTAATACTGTCTGAAGGAAAATAAACTTCTGCTGGATGAAAGTGACAGGAATAACTACATTTTAAAGCATAAGTAAATCTCCCTTTTCCCAAGGCATATATTCTCCTTGCAGAGTGATAAATATTTAAAAAATACATATCCCTTATTTCTCCGCATATGCTAGGCTGCTGAATATTTCAACTTCTAAATGTAGAACACAGAAACTGTAAGTTTTGGGGTTTGGGGATGGGGTTGTTTTCTTGTGTTTTTATAAATATCAAAGTCTTTTAATAATTACTTTACAAATCCAGATTAGCACAAGCTGTAAAGACTTCAAATGCTGTGGGAGGTGGAAACACAGTAAGAAGCTGAGAGCTTTAAAATTTATAGAATACGAATCAAATATGTTTTGATCCTATACTGTCTTGTTACAAATGAGACAAATACTGTAAGTATGAAGTAGCATGGATTTTCTGATGCTCACTGGAGTTACCAGCAAAGCTTTTCACAACTTTAATGATCCAGAACTAGACCCATAGAAAAATCACTGTATCAATGATAAACAGTTCAGGTATTAATAACACTTCAAAGCAAGTGAGCTTGCAGTTGCTGTTAGAAAATAACCTGATTTTTTGAATCTTATAAAAAACACATTAAAGGTTTCTAAAGTACCATTTTATGGGAGCAAATTAGTAATACTCTAGCGGATTAAGTTCAACTGTAAAAAAAACCAAAATAAAACTGAAACCCCAGACCTCCCCTCTCCCCCAAAAGACTGAAGAAACCTCCACATGTCTTCTGAAAGAAAATTGTTTCAACTGGAATGTCAATGCTGACCATTTCCAATTATGAAAAAAAGCCTAAGAAATTCATTTAAATTAGACAATATTACCTAAACCGTAGTTCTGACAGTTGTCCTGCAAAGGCAGGATATCCATGAAGAGTCTTTTTAACTGTATGCAAAAAGTAGGAGTTTTCTGTATAAATGATGTGAAATCTTCTTTTACAGTTTTGAAATGTATGCTACAAAGACCTGAATTTGAAAGCTGTATTTGTCACTCTTTCCTTCCATTCTTCTTTCAGTTTAGGAAACAAAACCACATTTTCGTGATAAGGTATTTGGAAAAGCCTCTTTCTCTTTGGTTTGACTTTCCTTCCTCTCTTTGCCAAAGTCCACCAGTCATAGACATTATCATCAGCTGACCTACAAAGACATCAAAATCCGATGTTCCAGCTCAAGTAAAGCAAAACACTAGGGTATAACTTCCCTTGCGTGTTTTTGTGTGCTTGCATTTTTTTTCAGGCAGCCAATAGCATGAGCTATCACACTTCTGATAAGGCAGGTATTACTCACATAGATCATACATAACAAACCTGACACATCAGACATTCTCAGCAAGGAATAAAGAATCTGTTAGAAACAGTGTAGTATATCTATCCCAGCCTATAAACACCTCCAATCAGTACCACAGTCAGTAACCAAGAGGATTAAAATAAGTGGGGGAACAAAAAGTGGCTGGTAACAAGTACGTGATCCTGCAGTGAGGTGCAGACGTATGGAAGTCCAGACATTTATTTTAGCCTGAGCAGTTGAGTCTATTTGTCACTGTCACTTTATTCAGTTGCCAAAAATCTCTTCATTGTCAAAGCATACCCTGTTACTAAGGTATGCAATTATATATTATTTCTTCGCTTGCAAAAGAAGGCAAAAGCATTTCTCTCTCACATTCCATTATACCTTAGTAAGTTGAATTTGCACCTAGTATTTGGAATTTATCTACGTTCCTTCATGCAAAAATTGCAAGGTGTTAATAAATAGACATTTATAATTTAGATCTTATGCTGTAGTCCACCCTGTTTAGTTAAGAAGCAAATGCAATTAGCTGTGATAACTGGCATAGATTTATTCTGGTTATTTATTAGGAGGGAGAAGCAGCAGCAATAATAGACTAGTAGACTAAACTAAACTAAACTAAAGCAGTTGGATAGAAAAAAAAATCAATCCTGGTCTTAACTATAGCAGTAGTATAGAATGGATCTGACTTTTATTTTTCAGGAGAGCCACAGTCTGTGGCCCACCTTATAACATCAGCGACACCAGTGAAGGAGAAAAGAGCAAACCAAGAGGTCTGCTGCATTTAAAAGCATTTGACAGTGGAGTTCCTGGTAGAACCCACACAGAGCTTCTATTTCTTTGTGAAAAAAAAAGATCACTCTGATGTAGAGTTATTTTCGGGTTTACAGGAATATATGGGCTGTGCCTACCTGGTATAACGTGAATTAATCCTGTGCTGTATCTGTCCACATTTCACCAAAGAGGTTGTATTGTGTTAATTAACTGTTCACTAACTAGGGTTTTTCTTTCTTAATTCTGTCAGATTTACATGTCTATTTTCTCACGCTCTGTATTTTGTGACAGTTTAAATACAAGCTTCCTACTTGGAAGCTAATGGTTCCATTTCCAGCACATTCTTTTGGCTGAAGTGGATATCATGCAACGAAAATTGAAGTCTTAATTCTCTTAAACTTAACTCTGAAGTTGAGCTTATATAACAGCATTCATCTCATGAGTGATTTATTTCTAGAGTGAAAGCCAGACAGACAGTAATATAATTACAATGATTGCCTTTGAGATCTCAAAAGGCAGAATCTTGCAAGACCTAAGAGTTTAACCTTATCAAAGATATAGCAGCATCTCAGAGGAGAAGATCAGGCAAGGCCAGAGAAGGCTGGCCACGAAATAAATGTTTGATTGTTGCTGAACTGTTTTCTTTTGGCAAAATGAAAATGAGTTCTTATTTATTAAGCATCGATACAATGGTGACAGCAGACATTCATAAAAAGTTGGATAAGGTACAACAGCACTGTTTTCTCTACTTCAGTACAGAGTATCAAGGGCAGAGGACAGAAAGAAAGAGTAAGACTTCGATCACCACTTAGCAGCTCAAATGAAACAATTATAATGGCGGTATTTATTTTAATTTGAAGATCCAGAAGTATAAATCCACAATACCTTCTGTTTTATTTTATAGCTACATTCTATGATTTGTTCTAGTTTTTAATCTTCTTTCAGAAAGAAACCAGCTCCAAAAAGAAATGGCTACATCAGCATCATATTTTTTCTATTTTTACTTCCATCTTGTGCAAAATAATGTTTTGACCGCCAAGAAACTTGTAGAACAAAAGAAGAACAAGAGCGTAACAAATATCAAATTCCCATAAATGCTGTTATAAAGTAGGTGGCCAGCTTCAAGGGGAAAAAGCAAACTGAATCAAACCAACCTCCTTTGCTTAATTCTGCTTCCTGTTCCCAAGTTACAGTAAGTACTGAGTTGATATTACGTATCAAAGAACCCACAGAAGTCCTCAATCTCAAGACGCATTTCCAGGAAAAGCTCTTTGAAAACCTCAGGTTGTTCATCTGTTTGGTTGGTTTGTTTGTTTTGCTTTGCTGACTTTAAACTTTCTAACATATAAAAGCCACTTGCAGGCTATAAGCTGTAGTTGTAAGCATCCCGTCCAAACTGAAAGGCCGCAAAATAACACCTATTCACATCAAATTCACAAAGTGATTTTTCCTCATCCTCTTGACTTGTTCTCCTTCAACTCCCTCACTTGTTAGTACTTGTCTTGTACACCTCAGTCGTGCACATATTTTCAATTATTTTCTTCTTGGTTTTATGTTAGACTTTTCCCTCTTCCCGTTTTCAATGTTTTTCCTCCCTATTTGATCAAACTTAAGTTTCATAAACTCTGTTAGAGTAGCAAGTCTCAAACATTAGTCAAGATAATTATGACAATATCATAACAATATTATATTCAATATTAATATGTCCAGTATTATAACCAGAGCGGTTAGAACATAATCTAAACATGTTAATAAACCCCTGGGTGCAAACAGGTGACACTAGGTAGACAGGAATTTGGGTTGATAATCAGAGGTCACTGATGTGTACCTGCAATCTACCCTACAATAAGTATGCAGAGAGAAGGATGCCCCCAGTCCTTACAGACGGAAAGCTAAATACAAAAGGCAATTCAGAGTACTAAGAAAGAGGAGGTACGTCCAGCTTCTGTAACAGGTTCAAAAGCTCTGCTGCTTTTATTATATGTAGTGTCTGACCAGCATCCCATCCAGCTGCTCATGAGAACTTTCCAAGAGGCATTTTCACTCTACCTACCTGGGAGCCCAAGTGTCTATTCATGCTTGGGGACTGTATGAAGCAGAAGTTGTCAAAGGGTCAGGTAGTGTATCATTTGAGTTATCCAGTGAATTTCTTCCCCCACAATGAGTCTTCCCCAGCTATTTTGCCTCCAACATTTCCTAAATAACTTCTGTGGTTCATGCTTTGTCTCAACCCGTCCCACACCTGGCCCTTTAGTTATCTTGATTATCATAGCTACCTCAGTTTTTTATTCCAGAAATTAGGTTAAATCTTTATCACTTCTCACTCCCCACAGTTTTTGTGCAGTTACACTGAGACCTCACTTCTTTCCCATTAGCCTAAACAAGACTGTAGGGTACCTCCACACCCCAAATCATGCCTTGGACAGTGACTGTAAACTGCCGCAGCCTTTTACCCTACCTAGAGTTTACCTTTGTCTAATTCACAGCTCACGCTGCAAAGAAAACTCTCCTCTTAAGATGTGGACCAAACCAACTGTCCTCTCTGATGCCCCGGGGAGTATTGCAACTGTTCTGCATTTGTAAGTGAAAATCCTGGGAGCAGGTGAGAAAGGAGAAACAGGGGAGCAGAAAAGCACTGTCTTACCTAAAGGTAAGGGAAGTGTCACCTTACAAGGAAGGTGCCATTTACCCAATCACTGTCACACTTCTGCAGTTAAATTCCATTAAGCTACAAAAGAACCTATGCAAAATAAGCAATGCTTGTGCGCTCCCTCCCAGCACAGCAGAGAGGCTGAGCAGGATGCCGCCACTTCTTACACTTCGTTAACAAGTGTCCTTGGCTCAGCAGTAGCAGTCATTTTTCTCTTTCTTAGTAGCTGGTGCAGTGCTGTGTTTTTGACTTTCAGCCTGGGAACAGCGCTGATAACACCGATGGTTTTAGTTGCTGCTAAACTCGTCTTGCCAGTTCTCATCCTAAACCATAACGCTGACCAGTTATGTATCAAATGGTTTTTAAAGTAATACGAGTGTCGGTGGTTTAAGCCCAGTCAGGCAACTCGTTCACTCGCTCCCCCCCTTCTTTCCCTCCCCCTGCTCCCGGTGGAACAGAGAGGAGAATCGAAAAGAACGCAACTCCCACAGGTTGAGATAAGAACAGTTTAGTAACTAATGCACAACACAAATCACCGCTACCACCAACGACAACAATGATAAGAGAAAATAACAAGGGAAGAGAACACAACACCTCAGCACAGCCGACTGATAACTTGCCCCCCCCACCCCAGCCCGACCAAGCACTGACCGATACCTCCTCCAACCCCGCCGTCCCAGCCCTTCTGGGTAACTCCCAGTTACATCCTGGGCATGACGTGCTGTGGTATGGAATACCTCTTTGGTCAGTTTGGGTCAGGTGTCCTGTCTCTGCTTCCTCCCGGCTTCCCCTCCTCCCTGGCAGAGCATGAGCCTCACAAAAAATGACTGCTACTGCTGAACCCAGTAGGAAATATTTCTTCATACAACATGCAGTCTGCGGTAAACTCTAGGCTTCTGAAGCACAGTTCTTTGAGAAAACTACGGAAATGGGGCCTTCCTCTTAGTATGTGCTCCTCTAGTAACTTGCAACTCGAGTGTGTGAGAGGAAGGGGGGTGCACACTTGGTGATGAGGAGGACAGTTCTCTGTGGGGAAGACATTTCTTCCACTCCTCTCCCAGATGGCTGCTGGTGCAGTGTGCTCACAGAGTCCCAGGCCAAATTTCAAGCTGTGATCCTTCAGGGTAAGCCTGATTGCAGAACCACTTCCTGCCTGTTTTACAGGGCTCAGAAGTAAAAGAGAGTGACAGACACTGGGAAGAATAATCTGACCTACTAATGCACCTTACATTACCTTACAGGGCTCTAAATTACCTGCAACCACAGAGGGGAAAAAAGGACTTGAATACTTCTGTGAACAACTCAGTAACAGTCTTTGCTCAATACATGGCATCAATCAAAAGAGCAAACAGAATGTTAGGATGCAGACAGAGCGATGTTGAAAATGATCCTGGAAGTGAACAGCATCATATAAATCAACGAGAGAGATTCCTCTGAATCACTGTTCTGTGCTGATTACTTCTTCAAAAAAGGATGTGGCAAAAAGCTTAGAGACAGGCAACCAAAATGAAGAGAGGCTTGGGAAAACATTGATTACGTGGAGAATGAAATGACTGGGACATTTCAGTTTTGAGAGGTACTATTTAGGGTGCCATGAATAAAACATTCACTAAATGGAACTTAGGGAGAGCTGGTTATTTTCTAACTGCTTCGTTCCAGTAGAAATTGTGAATGTGTCAAAACAAAAGGTTTTGGTGGGAATGTATCATTTTAAAAAATTATTTCAAGGGAATCACAGTCAAGGTTTCTGCCTGTCAAGAACTCTTCTCCCATTAGAAACATGCCTCATTTTCTCCAAGCTGGCTGACTGCGATCTCAACTTTCTGTGACACATCTGTGTCATGAGCCCCCTAGACAAAAGAGAAGGGACTATTTATGTTCAAAACTCCAGGGCAAAGCCACTCTAGGGGCAGCCAAGAATTTAAAACTCAAAATTTCCAGTGCTCAAGGAGCTTGGATCTGACAGCACTGTGCTTGGATCTGGCAGCTCCCCCCAAGTGGAGTCTCTCAGCATTTCATGAGTATGGCTTGAGCACATATGAACCTTTGTGGCTCATATATACCTTAGTTACTGGACTGTTCTTATCTCAGCCCGTGGGAGTTACATTCTTTCGATTCTGCTCCCCATGCCTCCGGGAGTGGGGGGAGGAAGGGGGACGTGAGCGAGACTGTGTGGCTGACTGGGTTTAAACCACGACAACAAGCGTACCTGCTAAAGGCTGCTAAGCTACACTTCAGCAATCCTGACTGTAGGCCCTGTGTTTGCCAAGGTGCTGCTAATAAATCAGTGAGAAGAGTGGAGTTTGCACAGGCATCATAGAGAAATTAATTTCATTCCTCGTCATTTTAAAATGTAAATATAAAATATTTATATATTTATATATACAAATATAAAATATTGCTGCAAGGCATCATGTACTACAATGATGTCCACAGTTCTGCTGCTCTGCTAAAATGGCAAAATCTCAAGATTAAACTCTGACTGAGCCCCAAAACATCAGCCAAACCACTAAACAAACCATCTAAGAATCTGGGTTTCTCACCAAAACAGCTACTTTCTGGAATGCAGTATTGTTGCGATTAACATTAAGTCCTCTGCAATTGCTAAGTAAAACTAATTGCTTTTATTCACAAGACTAATGATGCATTAAAAAGCTTTGCAAAAATCAATTCACGGAACAAACTTTTGTAACAGATTAAACTTCTTGAATATATTTATTAACTTTATACGTGACAATTCAGGGCACACTTTCAAAGTTTCTGAACAGTTTTGACAAATCACATGTACTTCCTGCATCTTATTATCTGAATTTGCAATATTATCATCTTTGGTTTTTCCATTTGAGAATTTCCTTATTTCAATTCAGATTTTTCTTGTGAATTCAAGTACTTTATTCATCCCCCTCCTGTCTTCACATCGTTTTCCTTTTCGGTTCTCTTCTCGATTTCTCTTCCTCGGAGTTGGTGCATTATAGGATCCTGAAGTGTATTTGTCTGTAGGAAGAGCATAGACATGGTTTCCTCATATGAGATGCACTTTCTGGGAAGACTTTCTTAGGCGAATCAGATACTACATTATTACAAATACTATGTTATCTGAAGTACCCGTGAATGCATCAGGTGAGTCCTGTAGCACCTCTAAAATAGAAGCTAGGATTAAGTACAGACTCTCTCTCTCTCTAGTTCTCTTTTCAACGAGTTTTTGTAATCTTGCAGGCTGTCCATGAGGCTCTGAGGACCTCCCAAGCGAGGCGTGGTTTAAGTCCAGCCGGTAACTCAGAACCACACAGCCGCTAGCTCACTTCTCCTCCCCCAGCTCCCGGAGGGATGAGGAGGAGAATCGAAAAAGTGGAACTCCCATGGGCTGAGGTAAGAACAGTCCAGTAACTAAGGTATAACACAAAACTACTACTGCTCACCATGTGACAACTGATACCCAGCCTGACCCGAGCAACAATCTGGGCCTTCTGGGTAACTCCCCCCAGTTTACACACTAGGCACGACGTACTGTGGTATTGAATACTCCTTTGGCTAGTTTGGGTCAGGTGTCCTGTCTCTGCTTCCTCCCAGCTTTCCTTCCTCCCTGGCAGAGCATGAGACTCAGAAAGTCCTTGGTCAGAGCAAACACTACTTAGCAAGCACTAAAAACATCAGTGATATGAATGTTGTTCCCATGCTGACAGTAAAAAACACAGCACTGCACCAGATACTAAGAAAAACTGACTGCTACAGCTGAACCCAGGACCCTCTGCCATGGTTGTCAGGGACTCTAACTAAGTGCGTGTTCCTGTACCCAAAATCTTCCAAAAGGTATCAGTTGCTTTTAGAGGAAACTAATCCATAAATCAGTCCTCCTGTTTTATCCCTGCTTGTGAATGCACTTAGATGCAAGGCAATGTTATGTTTAAGTACCCTCGTTTTCTCTTAGTTCCAGACTAAGTGCATTAATTCACATTATTTTTTCCATACTAAACCTGAAATATTCAGTTTACACCCAACACTGCAGTATTACCACAGTTTCCTGTTTGCGTCACAAATCCCCTATTCTCGCCAGGTTCATTCTTTCCTTTGGAGCATTTTCGAACAGATGGCTCGGGAACTGCTGAAAAAAAAACAACCCAGTAACCAAAATGGTAACGGTTGTTGTTATGAGAATAATGCTGATCACCTTGTTTTAGACATACTGTATCCTTTTTTAACCTGGAAGCTTGATAAGATGTAGTCTTCACATTAAGAATGAACTCTCTGTAATTTCTGCACCCATCTGTCCACATTTTATCAAAGCAAACATTAAAAGCAAAAAGAAAAACCCCACAACTATTAGTCCCTGGGACAGAGTACTGATATGGGAATTCATTCCCCTTAACCTCATTGATCTTCTCCATATGAAAGAAGTTCCCTTCATTGGAAAGACCTGGAGGCACCTCGAGATGGAGATTCAACATGGTTTAAGATAGGTGACCAAAACTGCTTAGAGGAAATGACTTTTTAACTTAGGGTTATTGAAATACTTTATTACTAATTTTTATGAAGTGACAGATGAAACAAGCAGTTTTCCAGAGTTATCATGGACAGGGCAGGGAGAAAGGCACATAAACTTCAAATTATGTACTTGATTATGTGAAGCTCTATTAGAAAATTAAAGCAAAAGATGTACAATTATGATTACATCCAAATTAGATATCCAAACAGGAAGACACAGGGCTCGGAATCCCACCTGTCAGATCCTGTCAAATTTATGACACAGTATGTTCTATCAGGAGGATAGTGGCATATTTGCAAGACGGAGAGAAGTTGATGGAAAATATCATCCTGCACGAATGGCAGGAAGAATGTCCTCACTGCTCTCTCCAACAGAAATAATGTGAAGAAACAATAATAAATTGCAGAAATTTACACTGCATGTAATTCAAGAAAAGCAGCTTGATTAAAATCCAAGGACATTTTTATTGAAGATGAAACATAAGCCTAAATTATGAAAACAATCATAAAATCTTTACATTTCTTTGTGTGTGTACTGCTGCAACCTACTTGTGAAAGTTACACTGGATCAAATTTACTCTTTCCCATCTTTAACCATAAATCTTCATATTCTACCTGCAGGGACACAATCGACTGTAGCGCAATACAGGCAGGTGTATTAGAGGCATTTTAAGAATCCTCCGTTTGAAGCAGGAACTCACCTCTAGGTCCAGTGAACTTTGGTTCTTGGGTGACAGTGACAGAACGGTAGACTACATATGCTGATCTTCGTGGTTCTGAAGAACAGAAGTTAGGCTTTCTCCCGGTTTCTCTGTCACGTGGAAGAGAAGAAGTTTCACCATCTTTACTTTGACCATTTGTTTGGTAACTGGGCTGTACTTTGGGACTGGCAGTGTGGCTTCCTAAAAGGGAAAAAACAAATAATAATGTTGACTTCATGCCGGAAGACAAGACTAAAATCAAAAAACATTTTATTTGTGGATAGCCCAATCCAAATATAGACAGTTATGTCATTCATGAGGTAATGTTTAGCCGTAAGGACTCCACGCTCAAGTATCTTACCTCCATTTTCAAAGGATCTGCAACCAGTTCTGGAAATACTCGCTTTTGGTACTCTCCTTCCCGTACTCCCTCCTCCTCCTCTACTTGTGTTGCTCAATTCTGCAGGAATTGTATTGCTTTCACCTGTGAAAGCACCAGAAACAATGTTTCAGCTGCTGGTGTTTAAGCACTGGGAAGGGCACTGCCATTCGCTTCCTCCCACCTCTGGGAGCTTGTCATGAGTTCAGTGCAGTTGCCTTCCAACTCCCTTTTTATATTCTTCTCTCTCTTTCGGCTGTTCTTTGGATCCTGCCTGGAGTAACTCCACTACCTGAGCTATAACACTCATGCCCTCCAAGAAAATACCGTTGTACACAGAGTAAAGAAGGCACTGGCTCCAAAGGAAAGAACCAGCTCCAAGTGACCTGCTTGTTCTTCAGCTTCCCACTTCCCATGAATGGTAGTTATGAATCCTACCTGACCAAATTGATGGTATTTTCAAGCTGCCTGTCATCACAGAACTTAATGCCTCGGAGAACTCAATTAAAGAAATGCTTTGGGTAAATCTGTCTATGCTTTCCTCAGAATGTATCTTATGAAAAATAAGGATGTGCCTTAAACCCAGATATTTCTTACTGTTTCTCTCATCTGTACTCTAAACATATATAAACATGTGCCGGAAAAAAATCATCGAAACTATTCTAACAAGATGCATTTTAAATGTAGAAAGGAGAAAACCAAGAATCTGCCAAATTCTGTGGAATAATTTAGGACTGCAAAATTGGTCAGTCAATACTATACAGTGAAAAGAATCTTAGGATGCTTCAAACTACACTACATAAATCTAGATTGTGAAGAAAAATCAAAAGAGCCGTAGCTCATTTTCCTGAGACCGTGACACAGGGTTAGGTGACTGCTGTTGGTCAGGCTGCTGAATCCCGTAAAACTCACCTGAACATTATCAAGAGGGAAAAATACCCCTAAGTTTACTGTGTGTGCAGCATGGCTGCTCAGAAAAGCGTGACAACTCCTTTCGTACTTACCAGATTTATAGCATATTTCCTTTATTGCTCTTTCCTCTTTGATATCCTCAGCAGTCTTATCCACCCAGTGAGAAACACCTGTGGGAAATAGTTTTAAAAGATTAGGAGATAGATAGACAAAGACCTTCAACAATTCTTAACAGTCAAATACATAATGAATTACACTTGGTTATGTTTTTTGGCTCTTAGTTTTCCTTTTTATTTCCTTCCCAATTACAACCTCTTCTTGCGGACAGGGTAATCATTCCTTTAGATTCACTCTTCATGTATGATACGTATGAATTCTGCCTCATTAAATTGATGGCATTTTCAAGGTGCCTGTTATCACAGAACCTAAAGCCTCAGAGAACTTGGCTGAAAAAAAGCTTTGGGGAAACATATCTGTCCTTTTCTTGAAATATACCACTACATCTCATCCTCTAGACACCAGAGAGGTTCAGCAGAGAGTTCAAAATGCCTCTGAGAAAGCTGTTTTTTACCGTTCTTTGGCATCCTCACGGTGCAATAAATAGCCCTATCAGAGTGTAAATAGGGACTCTTGTCCCTGTTTACAAGAGAGAGCCTGCTAGAGAAATTGAAACCAGTTCTTAACATTAGAATGGTTAGAGTACATAAATTGTGATTTTGAAGAACAATTACATAAAAAACTGATGTTGTGTACCCGAGGAAAGTACTCCTGGGGTTAATATGCAGCCCATTTTCACCTTTTACAGTGACAATTGATGCAGGTAGTCACCACCTGTGTGATACCCATACACACAAATAAGAAGAAAAACTAAGTATTTTTATGATATTTGCAAACGCCTTAGGACTGTCCCTGAGTTCAAAAAGTGGAGAGGAGGGGCAAACTGTGTCCTAGTTTCTCCTTGTAAGAGTAATTCCAAAAGTGGTACCCATTGTCCGAGGCGATGAAAAGTACTTGGCTTTCTGCAAGTCCCACTGGGTAGCTTCCGAGGGCCGTAGCTCAGTTTCCTGGGACGGTGACACAGGGTTAGGTGACAGCCGTTGGCCAGGCTGCTGAATCCCGTAAAACTCTCCTGAACATTATCAAGAGGGAAAAATACCCCAAAGATTACTGTGTGTGCAGCATGGCTGCTCAGAAAAGCGTGACAACTCCTTTCGTACTTACCAGATTTATAGCATATTTCCTTTATTGCTCTTTCCTCTTCGATATCCTCAGCAGTCTTAGGCACACAGTCAGTAACATCTGTGGGAAATATTTTTAAAAGATCAGGGGATAGCTAGACAAAGACCTTCAACAATTCTTAACAGTCAAATACATAATGAATTTCACTTGGTTATGGTTTTTGGCTTTTAGTTTTCCTTTTTATTTCCATCCCAATTACAGCCTCTGCTTCCGGACAGGGAAATCATTCCTTCACATTAGGTACTTCCAAGGGCAAGGGAATTGCAGTTACAAGCCTTGTAAGAAGATAACATGTGTTGACTTAAAATTATTAGTACTTTAACTTCTGCAGTGTGCGCCTTAGAGCAGGTTGTTCTCTCCTTTCACTCACCGGGAATGTGCAGTTCATCTCTTCCCTATGGATCTGCCATCTCTAAATGAGATTCACTGAATGGTTCAACCGCATTTAATAAGTTTTAAAACATAAGGACCTAAGTACATAAACATACACATTCAGGTAAGCTAGGAAAGAGCTTGGTATGCATTGTGTTTGCTAGACGTCAGAATAATGTTTTGTAATGAGACTGCCTATGGAGTTGAGGAAATCAGTTGAGGAGATTATATAAGTTGAATTCACAAATTATCTGAATTGGGGATCACCCTTTAAAGTCTAGTTAATGAGAAAGAGGAATGTGAGTTATACCACTGTTGAAACATACAGCTGGGCATTTCACAGGAATTAGAAAATGATGCCTCACTCGCAGCTGGTGACTGTCAGGTCTGATAATTTGGAGATTTGCTGGAAACTCTTTTAGCAACTTGTCAACCACTCTTTTATGCAAATAATGCTCATTCTAATGAATCAGTTGAGTGAGAAGTACACTATAATGTTTTACAAAATACCTTCTACTTGCTTGTAAAGGATAGAAAAAACTTGCTTACAGTTCTCTTCATCGTCCTCTTCATCATCTTCTTCATCATCCTCTTCATCGTTGAGGTTTATAATCAGTGGAGAGTGAATTGGTATTACAATATTCCCTGGACGTGTGTGTGAGCCTTGACACTGGGCTGGAGGCAGAATCACTTCTTGGTCAGCCTGTGGCAATAGCGCATCTGCAGAAAAGAGCAGGATCGGTACTAGAGAGATATAATCTACCAAATACCCAAGGAAAAATCATTCCTGCTCTGTGGATCTCAGCAATCTAAGCTACCGTTCATGACTTCATCTTTCATACCACTGGTAGCTATGACAATTTGTAACATGATAGGCAAAATTCCTGCAACAAGCCTATGCCAATGCCAAAGCATTGGCATTCCAATGCCAAAGCATTCCACGACTTCAGTATCTCGCTATAGCAGATCATGCCTGACGGCCTTGCGTGGTACGTTTCTTGCCCTTAATATACAATAGAACAAGAGTAGAAGGATATTTTCTGAATTCTAATGAAAAATCTGTTGAGAAAATATTTTTACTCACTGTTAGTAGGTGGCAGAAAAAGTCCATTGATATAACGAGGTTTGCTGTGATGGAAGGCACAGCTGATCCTCACACAGCCTGAGGGTTGTCTTTCCCACAAGCAGGCAATGTTCTTTAACTTCTGCTGCAGGAGGGAACAGTTTTCAGATACTGTAAATGAACTAGTAAAAATGGACTTAATGGATCAGTACATGATGTAACTACTGTGCACATACAAGTAAGACTTGGTGGGAGTGTATTCTGATATTTCAGAACATTTAAAGAGATCTTGAATAAAATCTGCCGTACATGTGGCAAATCTCACACAATTACTCTCTTACTATTACGAGTACATGGGTCTGTGGGAAAATGAGAAGTAAAAAACAAACCCCACAAAGATTCCTGACAAGAAACAAAAGCCTAGACATTTGGGAACTTGTAATCCTTGCACAGACCTGTCACACTTGGACTTAAAAATCTGGAAAAAAATCTTTTTTTTTTTTTCCAGTTCCCATTGGAAACATCAGCTCGGCTGCAGAAAGTCACTTTTGTTTTCAGACTTAAACATGTGTTTTGAAGGGACTTGCTCCTTTCCACCTGCATTTCCGTATCTCTAAATCCACTGAACAGATGCAACTATCTCCATTTTCATAGTGGGCGCACAGTACCGCATCCAAGAGGTTTTCCACACTGACAGAATCTGCACCCGAAGAAAACAAATTTCTGGAGATTCACACTGGTTTCCCATACCCCCGTGGCTGTCATAAAGGTGACTCTGCTCTTTTAAAAGATTTTGGTTTTAATAAATGGGGAAGATGATGCAGTAGTCCATGTATAACAGTGTCACAGTGACAAATGCAAACTCATGTTTCTATCCTGGATACAAGCCACATCCAGGCTGAGAGCTATACACGCCAGGTGACCTGTTGTTTCTCAGTGAGTTTGTGTGTGAGTTTTTAAAGGCAACAAAGACACGCTTTAAAATATTAGAGTATTTGAAGGTCGGCTTCACCCAGTGCCAGACATTTAGAAAGAAAAGAGGCCACGTCTGGACTGTAGTCAGGAGAACTGGCCTATACCTGGAGAATCTCTGGGGTCTGGAGCCAAAGCCAATTTCCCAGCCATTAGTGACAATTAATCATCCCCCAGTGATGAAATGTGGACAATAACCAAGTGTCCATATGGCCACCCTGATTTTCACTCAGTGGAATTTAAGTAATTTTTTTGAGGACAATCCCTTTCTGAAGAGCTTTGTTTTAAACAAGAGATTTTACAGTAATTCAGGAAGTTGCTCCAAAAAGAAATTATAAACGTGGTCTATTTGTTCAGAATTAGTATTATGTTGACTCAGTAAGAAAGTGATGAGTGGTCTATAGGTGTGATTTCTAACCTCTGTGTTCTCTGATTGCCTGCGCCCAGTTGAAATTGTATATAGTTTAGATTACCTTTAGCTCTTCTCGTCACGTACCTGTGCATAGGGGGAATAAAACTGGAAATAGCATTCTGTCCCATTCGTGTCCATTTTCACCTCCATCACACTCTAGTGTGCAAAGGAGATGGTGCCTTCTGCAGGCTCGCTGAGCTGACGTCAGCAACTGCTAGCCAGTAGAGAATGTTCAACAAGTGTTCCGTAGTCTGGGTTCCATAGAATGTTTTGCGGTTGTCAAGGGCTCCTCCAGTTGGTGACGTCAGCATGATGGTTGCATGTGGCCTGTCCCGCTTGAGCATCTTTCTTGATCTCGTTTCATCAAAGTATGGAAAATCAGAGCATCTCCAAGAGGCTCCTACTCTCCCACCCCATATTCCTTTCACGTATACTGAAACAAACCCATCTTGTGGTGCTTAAATAAGCAACTTCTTCTCGTAGAACCTGTGGTCTTGGAAACAAATCTTTGAGAAGACAAAGATGAACTTTATTCTTTGAGTGTTTTTTTAACCCAAGTCCCTGTGCCCCACGTTTCTTACTGCACCTCTTTCTGTGGATTGCTGCTTCCCGCTACTAGGGTGCTAGGTGTTAAATGCTTACACTGCTGGGGTTCATTGGTTTTTCTTGTTTCTATGATGTCCAGTGCCACAGCTACAGCAGAAAGAGCAGCGGACACTTGTGTCCCTAAAGAACAGCTCTGATCCCATTCAGGTGCTAGGCATCCTCTGAATAAAAAATATCTGTGGGGAAGAAGAACCTATATATTTGACATCAGTGACTTGGAAATGAATGCTTCTGTGCACTGTGGGAACAAATCATGGGAACTTGGTAGTAAAACACAAACGGAAGCACAGAAAAGAAAAGGAGATATGACCCCAGGGAGAAAAATGCCATTACTTTGAGAGTCATAAGGATAGAGATGAAACCAAAGAAACGGGAGGGAGGATACAAGGTAAACTGCAAGAAAGAGAATCAGTGGCTCATAGCAGCATCAGAAGTGCATGAGACCAGCGGTTCCACGGGAGAAGGAGCAACAGAAAAACACAAAGAAAAACAACACAAAACCAAACAAATCAGAAAAACTCCGCAAGAACCCAGCCCAGCAGTGCATGGTGACTAGAATCACAGGACAGGTCAGCAGAGCACAGCGGTGCTGTACGACATTAGTGTGCCAGGGCAGGACTGACTGGGGCACACAGGGGAAGGAGAATTCAGGAAAGCAGATGAGGGCCATGAGTAAGGAGCCATCAGTGGGCAGAAGCAGCCCTAGGAAGGCCAGGTCAGCTGTGCCAGGGGCTATCCACAGAGGCTCTGTAGTTGCGCAGCTGGGCCTACATGAGGCACAGAAGCAGGGCTGGTCAGGAAGAACCGATTCTGCCCTGGGTTTGTGTGGCAAAGATGTGGTAGCTGGGGGCTACAGGGAGCAGCTGCTGGAAGCTTCCCATGTGTCCAACAGGGCCAATGACAACAGGGGAGAAGGGACTGGTGAGGAGGTGGTGTTGAGAAATTTGACTTTTATTTTTTCATGCCCCTGCTCGGCTGCGATTGGCAATAAACTGAGAGAAAAGGGTGAGCGATCTCTGTCCGTGTCCTTGTGTCGACCGACGAGCCTTTCGTTGTATGTTCTCCCCTCCGTGCAGCTAAAGAGCACAGCGGCAAAGCAGCTTTGGTGAGCGAGTGCCTGGCGTCCAGGCACAGTCAAGCGGCAGAGACTCAAGGGTTGTACGCCGAGGCAGAGCCTGGGTAAGGACAGCAGGCGGCTGTCCTGAGGGAGAGGTCCCCACAGCTTGGGGCCTCAGCCCGGCCTCGGCCTCGCGGCCGCCGGGACCCATCTCCGAGCACAGCTGTGGCTCCCGGGCCGGCCCTGGCCCGGCGGCAGCTGCCGCTGGGGAGAGCGGAGCTGCCCCAGGCCCGCAGCCGGGCCGGGCGGGGCGGGGCGGGGCGGCGGAACCGACCCGAGGCTGCGGGCTGCTGGACACGGGCAGCCCAGCTCACCCACCGCGCCCACGGCCGTGCCGCAGAGCTTGGCGGGGGAAGCAGTAACGGGCTCCACTTCCCGTGGCGCCCCGCGGGGGCGGCGCAGGCGCAGTCGCAGTGTGTGTGTGTGCTCGGCGCAGGCGCAGTCGCAGTGTGCGTGCTCGGCGCAGGCGCAGTCGCAGTGTGTGTGTGCTCGGCGCAGGCGCAGTCGCAGTGTGTGTGTGCTCGGCGCAGGCGCAGTCGCAGTGTGTGCTCGGCGCAGGGCTGGCAACGGGGGTTGTGAGGTGTGGGGGTGCGGTGCAGCGGAAGGTGCCGTGTTTGTTCGAGACGGAGGTGGCGAGGAGTTCGGCTGCAGGTCTCTGGCGAAAGGGATGGTGGCGCATCCGGGTCCTCACGCAGGTGTTGCGTTTGCTTTTTCTAAGTGTCGGGAACGGTCAGGGCAAGGAACGGGGTCACTCCAGGATAATGGTACTGGGAAACTTTCAAGGGACCCAACCAGTATTCTGACTTCCCGATCTGGAAAAGGCAGTCTACGGACAGACTGGGAAAACAAGAAGTAAGGGGGGGGAAACGTTTGGCGTGGTGATGACTACTTTCTCTGGAGATGTCTGAACACCTGCCTGCTGATGGGAAGTGGTGAGTGAGGTCCTTGTTTTGCTTTGCTTTGCTTGTGTGTGTGGCTTTTACTTTACCTATTAAACTGTTTTCATGTGAACCGAGGAGTTTTCTCTCAGTTGTCCTGATTTTCTCCCACACGTCAATGGGGCGGGGAGTGAGTGAGTGAGCGAGCGAGCGAGCAAACTGCTGTGTGGGGCTTAGTTGCCTGCTGGGGCAATTCCTCAGTTGGTGTTCCTTCATCAAGAAGAATCTGACACGGGATTAGATCTCAAACTGGCCCATGCATGTTCAAAGATTCTGTATTTTATGCTTATGGCTACAAACGCAGTTCCTAAAACAGAAAGTATTTAACAGCAGGATGCTTTTGCCATAGTTCACTGGACTGGCCTGGGTATTGCTTGGAATAAAATGGTGCTATTGCCTTTCAGCTCCAAACTGAGGGCTCAGAGCAGCTCACTGGGTTGAATTTCCGTTGCCCATTGTCATAAAGGAAGGCACGTCTCTAAATATTGCAGTGCTAGACTGGAAACCCTTCTAGTGTATATGCACTACTTGAACTGCATACAAAGGCAAAATTATCTCTAACCAATAATGGGAAATGCAGAAAGAGTTCGCAAGGAGATTGTCTTTCTTCTTTTGTCTTAGAGCAATTTCCAAGCTGGCACGTCTTCGGGAAACACTGGAGTACGTAGATAGGATTAGAAATCAGGAATAGGATGGATAGGGCTGGGCTGATAGAGTCCAGTTGTCAGGAATAAGAATCTGCATGAGAACAAGGCAGTAGCATAGCCATGATGAAGGATTAAAATTTAATCACTTTTGAAGTGTTACAGTGTACTTCCTACGTGTTATTTTTGGAATTTGCATTCTTATCGTGTTTGGTTTCTCCTCTTGAGAATTCCCCTATCTTTCTGCAATTTAGGTTGTTCTTGTGAATTCAGGTACTTTCTTCATCTCCCTCCTGTCTTCATACCCTTCTCGTTTGTGGTTCACTTCCATGTCTTTTCGGTGCTGTTGTCAAAATACAAACACAGAACACCTTGTGCATAATTTCCTATGGCAAAACTATACGCTCTTTCAGAAGCAGTTTAAGCAGTAAACCGTCGACACAAGAGGCAAGGTCAAGTTGTCATCTCTGCTTTCTGCTCAGCTGTAAAATCTATTAATTTTAGGCCCTCAGGGCATTCTGTGAATGTTTACTAGAGTGATTCCTTTCATGAATTAGGACCGTGGCTGATGAGTGTTTGGCTTTTGGAGATGCTACATAAGCAGACAAAGAGAGACAAATAGACCACGCTCATGCAGTGTCTCTGCTGAGCTTTGTCTAGTGCTACAAGCCAAACCCCCTCCTGTAGCTCCTCATTGTAAAGGCAAGTACAACTTTTGCCTTCAGATCAGTAACACTGTACAAAATTAGGAATTATTGTCTGCAAATCCATACAACTCCTAACTGTTCTTTCAGACTGCTCAGCATTGCATAGGATCTTTTTGGGATTTGGTTGGGGGAGTTGTTACTATGAAATTCTGGTTTCTAGGTGGGGAGAGACCAGGCGGTCAAAATCTCTATCAAGCAGTTACCTGAATGGTTGTTTTAGTCTTGGAGAATGTTTGTGCCTGTGGATTTCTCTTCCTTGGAGTTGGTGCATTATAGGATCCTGAAGTGTATTTGTCTGTAGGAAGAGCATAGACATGGTTTCCTCACTTGAGATGTACTTTCTGGGAAGACTCTCTTAGCCTGACAGGTGAATCAGATATTACATTATTACAAATACTGCGTTAGCTGAAGCATCCACAAATGCATCAGGTGACTCATGCGATTCTGCCATGGTTGTCCTGGACTTTAACTAAGTGCATGTTCCTGTCATGAAAATTTTCCCAAAGGCATCAACTGCTTTTAGAAGAAACTAATCCATAATTCTGTCCTCCTGTTTTATC
>NW_026893536.1:12500-18567 GCF_033815535.1 Pezoporus flaviventris | reverse complement strand
TATAAATATCGTGTCATCTGTTCAATAAACGATGATCCAGCTTGCACTCTAAGTCTGGGTCCGTGCCTCCGTCCTCACACACGAGAACATCACTAGTGGGGTACCCTGTTTGGATGGTCACCAAGAGCAACATAATCCTCCCTTCTACCCTCAACCACGCTATCTTCATCTCTTCTCCGAAGTTTCAGACACATTTCCCCAAAACCACAACCAGAAGAACGTCTTTGCAATCTCTTCCCAGCCCGTTGCGGAGGGAGGAGGCTGGGGGAGGCGCCTCGGAGCGGGGTGGGGGGAGGAGGTGGTGGGCGCCCCGGCATCTGCAGAACCCCCGGGTGCCTCGGCTGCTGTATTTCAGCGCGTCCTGGGTTCAGCAGTCGCAGCCTATTTTCTCAGTAGCTGGTGCAGTGCCAGTGTCCGTCCGTCCCGTCCCGTCCCGTCCCGTCCCGTCCCGTCCCCCGCCAGCCAGAGACGTGTTTTTCGCGGCGGGAGGGGGTGGTGGGCTGTGTGTCGGCAGACGGACACGCGAAACCAAAGAAACAACGAAATCCCCAAGCCCCCACGGAACAAAAAAGTCTGGCGAGCGCCGGGACCTGGGCCGCCGCCTCTGCCCGCCCGGTCCTGAGACAAGGGGGCGCAAAATCCCACGATGGAATACAGAAACCTTTAGAATCAGTTTCGGGTCATGTTAAGTTTGATGGCTTTGTAACAGCAGCAACGGAAAATCACTGAGGTGCATGACGCAGAGAGAAAAAAAATAGACTACAGCTTAGAGAACAGAATTCTCACAAGAGAAATCGTTGCAGTTGACATAGTTGTAAGTAAAAGTTTAGAAGAACAGGACACGGGGATAAGGAGTATCTGGGAACCGCAGGTGTCCAGGGTGGGCTACAGTTCAACTACCTGATAAGTAGGAGGATAGGAGGATTATTATGTCTCTCTCTGGTGCTAACGAGCCAATTAAACTGATGTGAGCATCTACTGCGCGTGCTTCAAAGGCTGAAAGAAGTGATGAAGATCGTTGGAAGAAGTAAACGATCCTCAGAGACCACCACCACCACCACAATTCTGCACGCAGGCGGGGAACCTCCTGGAAAATTATGTCACCCATACGTAGCCTCGTGAATAGGTATGTATGCCCAGTGGCTAGAAAAGGACGGCTTGCGTGGCAATTGAGAGACACACGTTACGAGGAGCCCGTATCTCCCGGCGCCGCAATCAAGAATACCTGCTTGTCAGCTTGAAAACTTTGTTGGCAAGTGTGTCCCCGGAGTGGTTTGCGTCCTGGGAGACGCAGTGGGCGTCTTGTAGGAAAGGTTTTGGATTTTAATGTGGGATCCCGTTCGTGTGTCTCTGTGTGTGAGACCGAGGATGGAAAATCAGCAGAGTGAAGAGATCTTGAGAAAGAGTCCTTCGGGTGCATTTTGGCACACTGGAAAGAAGGACCGGACTGGAATACCTTGTTGCAATTAATGTAACAGTTTGTCTGCGGGATCCCGTTCCTGCGTCTGTCTGTGTCTGTGTGCCTGAGACCGAGGATGGAAAATCAGCAGAGTGAAGAAACATTGTATACTTTGGAAGATCAGGGGAAATGGCCTAAAAATGGAGCTCTGAATTAGAATACATTGTTGCAATTAACGTAACCGTTTGTCTCTGGGATCCCGTTCCTGCGTCTGTCTGCGTCTGCGTGTGTGAGACCGAGGATGGAAAATCAGCAGAGTGAAGAGATCTTGAGAAAGAGTCCTTCGGGTGCATTTTGGCACACTGGAAAGAAGGACCGGACTAGAATACCTTGTTGCAATTAATGTAACAGTTTGTCTGCGGGATCCCGTTCCTGTGTCTGTCTGTGTCTGTGTGCCTGAGACAGATGATGGAAAATCAGCAGAGTGAAGAAACATTGTATACTTTGGAAGATCAGGGAAAATGGCCTAAAAATGGAGCTCTGAACTAGAATAAATTGTTGCAATTAATGTAACAGTTTGTCTGTGGGATCCCGTTCCTGCGTCTGTCTGCGTCTGCGTGTGTGAGACCGAGGATGGAAAATCAGCAGAGTGAAGAGATCTTGACAAAGAGTCCTTCGGGTGCATTTTGGCACACTGGAAAGAAGGACCGGACTAGAATACCTTGTTGCAATTAATGTAACAGTTTGTCTGCGGGATCCCGTTCCTGTGCCTGTCTGTGTCTGTGTGCCTGAGACCGAGGATGGAAAATCAGCAGAATGAAGAAACATTGTACACTTTGGAAGATCAGGGAAAATGGCCTAAAAATGGAGCTCTGAACTAGAATACCTTGTTGCAATGAATGTAACAGTTTGTCTGTGGGATCCCGTTCCTGCGTCTGTCTGCGTCTGTGTGCCTGAGACCGATGATGGAAAATCAGCAGAGTGGAGAAACATTGTATACTTTGGAAGATCAGGGAAAATGGCCTAAAAATGGAGCTCTGAACTAGAATAAATTGTTGCAATTAATGTAACAGTTTGTCTGTGGGATCCCGTTCCTGCGTCTGTCTGCGTCTGCGTGTGTGAGACCGAGGATGGAAAATCAGCAGAGTGAAGAGATCTTGACAAAGAGTCCTTCGGGTGCATTTTGGCACACTGGAAAGAAGGACCGGACTAGAATACCTTGTTGCAATTAATGTAACAGTTTGTCTGTGGGATCCCGTTCCTGCGTCTGTCTGTCTGTGTGCTTGAGACCGATGATGGAAAATCAGCAGAGTGAAGAAACATTGTATACTTTGGGAGATCAGGGAAAATGGCCTACAAATGGAGCTCTGAACTAGAATAAATTGTTGCAATTAATGTAACAGTTTGTCTGTGGGATCCCGTTCCTGTGTCTGTGTGCCTGAGACCGATGATGGAAAATCAGCAGAGTGAAAAGATCTTGAGAAAGAGTCCTTCGGGTGCATTTTGGCGCACTGGAAAGAAGGACCGGACTAAAATACCTTGTTGCAATTAATGTAACAGTTTGTCTGCGGGATCCCGTTCCTGTGCCTGTCTGTGTCTGTGTGCCTGAGACCGATGATGGAAAATCAGCAGAGTGGAGAAACATTGTATACTTTGGAAGATCAGGGAAAATGGCCTAAAAATGGAGCTCTGAACTAGAATAAATTGTTGCAATTAATGTAACAGTTTGTCTGTGGGATCCCGTTCCTGCGTCTGTCTGCGTCTGTGTGCCTGAGACCGAGGATGGAAAATCAGCAGAGTGGAGAAATATTGTATACTTTGGAAGATCAGGGAAAATGGAACTCTGAACTAGAATACATTGTTGCAATTAATGTAGCAGTTTGTCTGCGGGATCCCGTTCCTGTGTCTGTCTGTGTCTGTGTGCCTGAGACAGATGATGGAAAATCAGCAGAGTGAAGAAACATTGTATACTTTGGAAGATCAGGGAAAATGGCCTAAAAATGGAGCTCTGAACTAGAATAAATTGTTGCAATTAATGTAACAGTTTGTCTGTAGGATCCCGTTCCTGCGTCTGTCTGCGTCTGCGTGTGTGAGACCGAGGATGGAAAATCAGCAGAGTGAAAAGATCTTGACAAAGAGTCCTTCGGGTGCATTTTGGCGCACTGGAAAGAAGGACCGGACTAGAATACCTTGTTGCAATTAATGTAACAGTTTGTCTGCGGGATCCCGTTCCTGTGTCTGTCTGTGTCTGTGTGCCTGAGACCGAGGATGGAAAATCAGCAGAGTGAAGAAACATTGTATACTTTGGAAGATCAGGGAAAATGGCCTAAAAATGGAGCTCTGAACTAGAATAAATTGTTGCAATTAATGTAACAGTTTGTCTGTAGGATCCCGTTCCTGCGTCTGTCTGCGTCTGCGTGTGTGAGACCGAGGATGGAAAATCAGCAGAGTGAAAAGATCTTGACAAAGAGTCCTTCGGGTGCATTTTGGCGCACTGGAAAGAAGGACCGGACTAGAATACCTTGTTGCAATTAATGTAACAGTTTGTCTGCGGGATCCCGTTCCTGTGTCTGTCTGTGTCTGTGTGCCTGAGACCGAGGATGGAAAATCAGCAGAATGTAGAAACATTGTATACTTTGGAAGATCAGGGAAAATGGCCTACAAATGGAGCTCTGAACTAGAATAAATTGTTGCAATTAATGTAACAGTTTGTCTGTAGGATCCCGTTCCTGCGTCTGTCTGCGTCTGCGTGTGTGAGACCGAGGATGGAAAATCAGCAGAGTGAAAAGATCTTGACAAAGAGTCCTTCGGGTGCATTTTGGCGCACTGGAAAGAAGGACCGGACTAGAATACCTTGTTGCAATTAATGTAACAGTTTGTCTGCGGGATCCCGTTCCTGTGTCTGTCTGTGTCTGTGTGCCTGAGACCGAGGATGGAAAATCAGCAGAATGTAGAAACATTGTATACTTTGGAAGATCAGGGAAAATGGCCTAAAAATGGAACTCTGAACTAGAATACATTGTTGCAATTAATGTAACAATGTGTCTGTGGGATCCCGTTCGTGTGTCTGTCTGCGTCTGCGTGTGTGAGACCGAGGATGGAAAATCAGCAGAGTGAAGAGATCTTGAGAAAGAGTCCTTTGGGTGCATTTTGGCACACTGGAAAGAACCTGACTTAAAAGAAAAACTTCTGGAAGATGCTGATTCTCGGTTTACTGATGGTAGTAGCTTCATGAGAAATGGTAAAGGAAAGGCAGGATATGCCATTACCACCACTTCACAGGTAATAGAAGCTAAACCTTTACCTGCGAATATCTCTGCCCAGAAGGCAGAAATAATAGCGTTAACGAGAGCCCTGGAACTGGCTAAAGAGAAAAGGAAGAATATTTGGACTGATCCTAAATACGCATTTGGTGTGGTACATGCACATGCTGATCCCTGGAAGAAAGGAGGACTTTTGAACACACAAAGGAAACAGATTAAACATGCTACAGAAATTCTACAATTACTGGAAGCTGTTCAGCTACCTGAAGAAGTAGCTATTACGTCCTGTAAAGGACATCAACGAGGTGACTCAGATCAGGAGCTCGGGGGTGGCGGCTGCCGGGCGGCTGCGGAGTGGGGGGAGAGCGGCCGCGGCCCCGCTGCTCCGCTCTGCACGGGGCACCCGCGTGTGGCGGCGGCGGCGTCCGCCGGCCGGCCCCGAGCGGAGCGGGGCCCGGGGACGGGACGGGGCGCGACAGGGGGCGGCGGTACCTCGACAGACCCAGCGGCTGCGGCTCGCCCAGTGCTGCCACCGCCGGTAACGGGAGAGCCGAGTACCTCACGCGCACCTCGGGAGTACATCGGGAGCACCTCGCGAGCACCTCGCGAGTACCTCTCGCCTACTTCGCGCGTACCTCGGGCGTACCTCGGGAATACCTCGCGCGTACCTTGGGCGCACCTCGGGAGTACCTCGCGCGTACCTCTCGCCTACTTCGCGCGTACGTCGCGGGTACCTCGGGAGTACCTCGGGCGTACCTCGGGAGTACCCCGCGCCTACTTCGCGTGTACCTGGGGCGTACCTCGGGCGTACCTCGCGCATACCTCGGGAGTACCTCGGGCGTACCTCGGGCGTACCTCGGGCGTACCTCTCGCCTACTTACTTCGCGCGTACCTCGGGCGTACCTCGGGAGTACCTCGCCCGTACCTCTCGCGTACCTGGCGAGTACCTCGGGCGTACCTCGCGCGTACCTCTCGCGTACTCGCGTACCTCTCGCGTACTTCTCGCGTACCTCTCACGTACCTCGAGAGTACCTCGGGCGTACCTCGAGAGTACCTCGCGAGTATCTGGCGAGTAACTCGCGCCGCCGCTGGGGTGATTTTCGCCTCTTTTCAGACACTGGCGTTTCCGAGGTGCTGCAACGGACTTGTCAGGCGCGCCGCTTCCGGAGCCGGCGGAGTGGGTGGCCCTCTCTTTATGCCTTCATTTGCATCCTCGTAATATTACTCGTCGGTTGCTCGCCACTTGGGTGAGCCTAGATTCTGGTGTTGCGTGGCGGCGCGGGAGGAGTCGTTTCTATCCGTTTTATGGGAGCGAGTAGTGGCTCGTCTCCGCAGCAGCGCTAGCGAGCGGCGCTTCCCGAGGTGGCTCGTTCGTCCCTCCCGCGGGGTGAGGGCAAAAAAAACC
>NW_026893535.1:17500-19473 GCF_033815535.1 Pezoporus flaviventris | reverse complement strand
CATTACCGGAGGGGGGCGCTGGTGCGCGCCGGGCGTCCGGCCGCGCCGCGCCGCTCGACTCCGTTCCGCTCGCCTTGCGGTCGCGCGCCGAGAGGGGGGGTCCCCGCGGGGGGGCCCCGGGCGCGCGCGCCGCGGGCTTCCCGTTTCCGCTCATCTCCCCCACCCCCCCCCCGCTACCGTCGCAGCCTCCGGGCTCCGCGCGCCCCCTGCTGGCGGGGCCGCGGCGACGGCGGGGGGCGGGGCCGCGGCGACGGTGGAGGGGCGGGGCCAAGGCTCCGCGATGCTCCTCCTCCTCCTCCTCCTCTCCCCGCTCCGCCTCCGTCGTCCCCTCACCCCTCTGGAGGGAGGAAGGGGGGGGTCGGGGCGGGGCCCCAGCGTGGGAGAAGGAAGGAGGAGGGGGGGCTTCCGCGGGGCCTGGGGGCCGGTCCTCGCGCGCGACCGCTCCCCCCCCCCGCCCGCCCGCCGCTATCGCGGCCGGCGCCGGTCCGCCGCCGGTCCGCCTTCCCGAGCCGAGCCGAGCCGGGTTGGCGGTCCGAGCCCCGTGTCTCCTCCCGGGCGCAGCGCCGGGCTACTGAGGGAAACCCCGGGTCCCGGTCGAAGGAGGACGGAGGTGGTGGCGGCGGACGTCGGGCGCGCCCCTGCGGGCGGACGCTCCCCCGCCGGCGGCAGCCGGGGGAGGCACCCCCGCGGGGCCCTTCGGGTCGTTTCCCTCACCCCAGGGCCAGGTACCTAGCGCCCGCGCTCGCGCGGCCGTCCGTCCGTCCCCGCCGCCGGGCGGGGGCCGGAGGCCGCGGAGCCGGGCGGGGGTTTAAAGACTCGGGCGGCTCGGCGTCGACCCGGTAGGGCCGGGTTGCGGGTGCGTGGCGGCGGCGCCGCCTTCAGGGGTGGGAGTCGCTCCCGCGGAGCCCCTGAGGGAGGGGGCCGGCGCCCGCGCTCGCTCCCGCCGCCGGGCAGCCGCGCCGGGGAGGGGGTCCCGCTGCCCCCCCTCTCTCCGCGGTCCGGTCTCGGCGGAAGAGAGCCGCGGCGCTGTCGGCCGCGCGCTCGACCCGCCCGCCTCGAGCGGACGACCCCCCGGCGGGAGCGCGGGCTCACCGTCGGGGGTCGGGGATCGGCGAGTTCCCCGCGCCGGCGGGGTCTCGCCCGGGCGACCGTCGGGTCGCCGCCGCGCCTCAGTCCGACCCCCTGGCGCGGCGCGGCGCCGCGCTCGCGCTCCGGCGCGCTCCGTTCCTCGGCGCCGGCCGGCCGAAGCCTTCGGCGGTCCCCCCGCCGCCGGCTGCCGGCGACGTCGGCACCCCGGCCCGCCGCCCCCGGCGGCGGCGGTACCACCGCCGCTCCGCGCGCCGGTCGTCCCGGAGGGTGCCCGCCACCGGTCGCGACGGCCGTCCCGGGCCGGGCCTCCCCCGTCGCTGTCCCTTGCCTGCCCTCCCCGGCCGAGCCGGGCAAGGAAGGGGGGCGGGCAGCCGGCGGGGGGGGGGGGGAGGGCGGCTGACTGTCGGTCTCCGCGTGGAAACGGGGAGAGCGAGCGCTGCCCCCACCCCCCCCCCCTCAGCCCGGCTCAGAGCCGCCTGCCTTTCGTGCCCGGCCCGTGTGCTCGCGGCGAGGTGAGCGGAGGGGTGACAGGCGGCGGCGGTTCCGGGAGGGCGGCCGGCCCGTCCCGGTGGACGGGTGCCGTCGGGCGGCCCCGCGGGCGGCGGAGGCGCCGCGCCAGCCGCGGGGGTGTGGGGCTCCGGTGGTCGCCGCTTCTCCGGCGCGGCGGTGGAGCCGCGGAGGTGCCGGCGGGGCGAGCGCCGAGGCTTCGGGGGTGGCGCGCGCCGGTTTGGCGTCAGGCGGCGGAGGAGCGCGCGCGCGCGCGGGTCCGGTGGGGCGCGCCCCCGCTGCCGCTCCCGCCGAGCGAGCGAGCGGCAGCACCATCCGTGTCTCGAGGCGACGGGGCGGGCGGGCGGCGCGGGCGGCCGCGCCGCCGCCTCCGTGAG
>NW_026893535.1:0-10000 GCF_033815535.1 Pezoporus flaviventris | reverse complement strand
CTCACGGACCACTGTCTCCCTCTTGCTCGCTCGCTTGCGTGCCTGCCTACCGGCCCCCGACGAGCAGCCCGTCTTTTCTTCGCTGACGGGGACCCGCTTGCCGAGCCGGAGGGTGGTCGGGGGGGCGAGGGGTGTGAGGGGGGGCGAGCGCGCAGGCGCAAAGCGATCGATCGATCGCCCTCCGGCCCGGCACTCGTCCCCCCGCCCCCTCGGGAAGGCTTCTGTGGAAAAGAACCACGCGCGCACCCCGTTTCCTTTTGCTTTCTCCTTCCCTTTCTCTCTCGGGTTATGTTCTCGGTCTCCCCGGCCCTCCCTCCCTCCGTCTCCCGTACGCCTCCATTTCATTAAAAGAGGAGGCGGCGGGAGCTCCCACCAGCGGAACCAACCCAGCTCATTTCTGCCCGACAGTGCGCGCGGGACCCTGCCGGCTCCCGTGTCCAGCCGGCAGACGGGAAAGTCCCGACGGGGCGGGGCCTCCCTTCCTGCTGCTGCGCACCCTGCCGCGGTTGGTTACAAAAATCAAAAGGAGGGAGGGGGCGTGGGTCAAAAAACGGAGAAGGGAAAACCGAAAAGTAAAAAGAAACCGAGAAACCCCAAGGGAACCACAGAGAGAACTCCGGAAAAAAAAAAAAAAAAAAATACCGCACGCGAACACGCACACCCGACACACACACGCGCACACGCGCGCACACCCCCCCCCCCCCCCCCCACACACACACACCCAGCCCACCTCTGCGTGCGCTAGGCTCCCCGCCTGCTCACCGACCACTGTCTCCTGCTTGCTTGCTTGCTTGTTTGCTTTCTTGCTCGCTCCCTCGCCTGCCTGCCTGCCTGCCTGCCTGCCTCCTTACCGGCCCCCGGCGAACTGAGCGCGAGACTGCCCGCCCGGCGGGAGCAGCCCGTGTTTTCTTCGCTGACGGGGACCCGCTTGGCGAGCCGGAGGGGGGTCGGGGGGGGGCGAAGGGGGGGGCGAGGGCGCAGTCGCAGAGCGTCAGGCTGCCGAACGCTGCCCCTCCCTCCGCCCACCTGCTCCTGGGCGGTGCCGCTGTCTGGGGACTGGGGCCGCACCCAAGGCGCGGCGGGTCCGGAACGGCAGCGCGAAGGGAGGGGGAGGGGGAGCGGGAGGGGAGGAGGGGAGGGGCGTGCACTGGGCTCGCTCTCTCTCTCTCTCTGCGTCTGTTATGTATGCGCCGCCTGGGGGGGGGGGGGGGGGGGGGGGTGTTATAAAAATTTCGCCTTGACCATGATCTGATTTAATTAATTTTTAATTACAATTGATTAATACCGAGAGGCAATAAGCAAGCAGCGCTGGGTACGCCGGGGGGTCTCCGCTCCTCCCAAGACGCACACCGACATTTCTGGGGTACAGTCTCTTATACTCCTCGGTCTTGGGTTTCAGCCAATCCTGTCGTCTCCTTCACCCGAATATCGACGTGGGTCCTTTTCATTGTTCTCCTCCTGTTGCTGGGGTCTTGTCTTCGGGTGAAGAAACTTCTTAAAAGAGTTATTGAATTCCTTGGTAATGCAGTAACGGGGGATGTCTATCACAAGCTTAACCACCATCTTAGTCCCCCTAAATTCCATTTCTTATACAGTTAATACACAAGTTTCACCTCATCCTGTGACAGGATGGATCTCTCGATTACCTAACCCCCTTAAGGCATTCAAGCGCTTAAACAAAGTACCCCTTTAATTAGCAACACGTTTTAGACATTCAAGTAGTTAAACGAAGTACCCCTTAAAGTAACAAAGCGTTTTGATTAAGAAGGATTATTCCTTTGTTTCTTCTTTTTCATCGTTGTACTGACAGGAAAATCTAATCCTTCTTCTACGTTCTACACACGAGGCGACGATTTCAAGGATTTCGGATTCCACCCAAAGCGCAACGATGACGAGGACTCCTAAGTCGCTGACACGATCCGTTCCTATAGATCTCACGGGGGGGGGGGGAGGAGGCGGGGGGGCGGGGGCGGGGGGCGGGGGGGGGTTGCTCCGCGAAGAGCGGGCGGGGAGGGGCGGCGCGGCGCGGCGCGGTGCAGCGCGGCATCGGCAGACCCGCAGGTGCGCCGGCTAGTGTGTTACAGTGTATCCCACGCTCGAGCGCGGGAGCTTGTAAGGGGAACGCGATGTTCGGTCCTCCCGGCCACCGCCCCTGCGGTAATCTGAGCATTTACTTGAGCGCGGACAGTTTCTGTTACCGACTGCGTTTCTGTCTCGGTACGTCCCGGCGCAGAGATGCCTTAGCGGCCGGCGTCTGTCTCTCGCTTGGGCTTGCCTAGGGCCCGGTAGTGGGGACGGGGTGGCCCGTGTCTCTGTTTCTTGGAGCTGTCCCTGCCGGGAGCTCCTGCTCTCTGCCCGACTCTGCTCCCTCTCGGTAGTCCTAGAGGCAAGGCGGCTTTTCCTTGCCGGCCAGGGGTTCTTGCTTCCCCCTCAGCTTCCTCGAGCACCTTGGGGAGCTCCCAGGCAGGCTGAGCGCTGACCGACCCTGGCAGGTGGAGGAGTCCCTGCCCCGGCACACGGCCCCTGGACTGCAGGGACCCTGCTCGCCAGGACACCGCTGGGCACCCCTGGCTGCACACCCACGTTCACACCCTGCAGCCAGCCCCGGAACGAGGGACCTGCCTTGTCCTCTCACTCCCGTGCTGCAGAGGCAAGCCCTGCTCTGCAGCACATCCTCCTCCTTACCTAAACAAGAGAAACTGGGGGGGTGTGGGGGGGGGGGGGGGTGGTGGGGGGGTGGTGGTGTTGGAATGTATCAAAGACTGGCAATTAGAGTGACCACGGGAACTAGAGTAGGTAATTAAGAGTGACCTGTCCCTGACTGGTATTTGGAAGATGTTGGAACTGGCAAGGAACAAGGACGGCGGAACCGGAAAGGATGTCGATAGGAAAATCTGGTAGACCTTTCACCTGATGTAATCGCAAGGCAAACACAGAAGTGCTTGGCTAATTGCTTGGAAGCATATAAATATCGTGTCATCTGTTCAATAAACGATGATCCAGCTTGCACTCTACGTCTGGGTCCGTGCCTCCGTCCTCACACACGAGAACATCACTAGTGGGGTACCCTGTTTGGATGGTCACCAAGAGCAACATAATCCTCCCTTCTACCCTCAACCACGCTATCTTCATCTCTTCTCCGAAGTTTCAGACACATTTCCCCAAAACCACAACCAGAAGAACGTCTTTGCAATCTCTTCCCAGCCCGTTGCGGAGGGAGGAGGCTGGGGGAGGCGCCTCGGAGCGGGGTGGGGGGAGGAGGTGGTGGGCGCCGCGGCATCTGCAGAACCCCCGGGTGCCTCGGCTGCTGTATTTCAGCGCGTCCTGGGTTCAGCAGTCGCAGCCTATTTTCTCAGTAGCTGGTGCAGTGCCAGTGTCCGTCCGTCCCGTCCCGTCCCGTCCCGTCCCGTCCCCCGCCAGCCAGAGACGTGTTTTTCGCGGCGGGAGGGGGTGGTGGGCTGTGTGTCGGCAGACGGACACGCGAAACCAAAGAAACAACGAAATCCCCAAGCCCCCACGGAACAAAAAAGTCTGGCGAGCGCCGGGACCTGGGCCGCCGCCTCTGCCCGCCCGGTCCTGAGACAAGGGGGCGCAAAATCCCACGATGGAATACAGAAACCTTTAGAATCAGTTTCAGGTCATGTTAAGTTTGATGGCAGCAACGGAAAATCACTGAGGTGCATGACGCAGAGAGAAAAAAAATAGACTACAGCTTAGAGAACAGAATTCTCACAAGAGAAATCGTTGCAGTTGACATAGTTGTAAGTAAAAGTTTAGAAGAACAGGACACGGGGATAAGGAGTATCTGGGAACCGCAGGTGTCCAGGGTGGGCTACAGTTCAACTACCTGATAAGTAGGAGGATAGGAGGATTATTATGTCTCTCTCTGGTGCTAACGAGCCAATTAAACTGATGTGAGCATCTACTGCGCGTGCTTCAAAGGCTGAAAGAAGTGATGAAGATCGTTGGAAGAAGTAAACGATCCTCAGAGACCACCACCACCACCACAATTCTGCACGCAGGCGGGGAACCTCCTGGAAAATCATGTCACCCATACGTAGCCTCGTGAATAGGTATGTATGCCCAGTGGCTAGAAAAGGACGGCTTGCGTGGCAATTGAGAGACACACGTTACGAGGAGCCCGTATCTCCCGGCGCCGCAATCAAGAATACCTGCTTGTCAGCTTGAAAACTTTGTTGGCAAGTGTGTCCCCGGAGTGGTTTGCGTCCTGGGAGACGCAGTGGGCGTCTTGTAGGAAAGGTTTTGGATTTTAATGTGGGATCCCGTTCGTGTGTCTCTGTGTGTGAGACCGAGGATGGAAAATCAGCAGAGTGAAGAGATCTTGAGAAAGAGTCCTTCGGGTGCATTTTGGCACACTGGAAAGAAGGACCGGACTGGAATACCTTGTTGCAATTAATGTAACAGTTTGTCTGCGGGATCCCGTTCCTGCGTCTGTGTCTGTGTGCCTGAGACCGAGGATGGAAAATCAGCAGAGTGAAGAAACATTGTATACTTTGGAAGATCAGGGGAAATGGCCTAAAAATGGAGCTCTGAATTAGAATACATTGTTGCAATTAATGTAACAGTTTGTCTCTGGGATGCCGTTCCTGCGTCTGTCTGCGTCTGCGTGTGTGAGACCGAGGATGGAAAATCAGCAGAGTGAAGAGATCTTGACAAAGAGTCCTTCGGGTGCATTTTGGCGCACTGGAAAGAAGGACCGGACTAAAATACCTTGTTGCAATTAATGTAACAGTTTGTCTGCGGGATCCCGTTCCTGTGCCTGTCTGTGTCTGTGTGCCTGAGACCGATGATGGAAAATCAGCAGAGTGGAGAAACATTGTATACTTTGGAAGATCAGGGAAAATGGCCTAAAAATGGAGCTCTGAACTAGAATAAATTGTTGCAATTAATGTAACAGTTTGTCTGTGGGATCCCGTTCCTGCGTCTGTCTGCGTCTGTGTGCCTGAGACCGAGGATGGAAAATCAGCAGAGTGGAGAAATATTGTATACTTTGGAAGATCAGGGAAAATGGAACTCTGAACTAGAATACATTGTTGCAATTAATGTAACAGTTTGTCTGCGGGATCCGGTTCCTGTGTCTGTCTGTGTCTGTGTGCCTGAGGCCGATGATGGAAAATCAGCAGAGTGAAGAAACATTGTATACTTTGGAAGATCAGGGAAAATGGCCTACAAATGAAGCTCTGAACTAGAATAAATTGTTGCAATTAATGTAACAGTTTGTCTGTAGGATCCCGTTCCTGCGTCTGTCTGCGTCTGCGTGTGTGAGACCGAGGATGGAAAATCAGCAGAGTGAAGAGATCTTGACAAAGAGTCCTTCGGGTGCATTTTGGCACACTGGAAAGAAGGACCGGACTGGAATACCTTGTTGCAATTAATGTAACAGTTTGTCTGCGGGATCCCGTTCCTGTGTCTGTCTGTGTCTGTGTGCCTGAGACCGAGGATGGAAAATCAGCAGAGTGGAGAAACATTGTATACTTTGGAAGATCAGGGAAAATGGCCTAAAAATGGAACTCTGAACTAGAATACCTTGTTGCAATTAATGTAACAGTTTGTCTGCGGGATCCCGTTCCTGTGTCTGTCTGTGTCTGTGTGCCTGAGACCGATGATGGAAAATCAGCAGAGTGGAGAAATATTGTATACTTTGGAAGATCAGGGAAAATGGAACTCTGAACTAGAATACATTGTTGCAATTAATGTAACAGTTTGTCTGTGGGATCCCGTTCCTGCGTCTGTCTGCGTCTGCGTGTGTGAGACCGAGGATGGAAAATCAGCAGAGTGAAGAGATCTTGACAAAGAGTCCTTCGGGTGCATTTTGGCACACTGGAAAGAAGGACCGGACTGGAATACCTTGTTGCAATTAATGTAACAGTTTGTCTGCGGGATCCCGTTCCTGTGTCTGTCTGTGTCTGTGTGCCTGAGACCGAGGATGGAAAATCAGCAGAGTGGAGAAACATTGTATACTTTGGAAGATCAGGGAAAATGGCCTAAAAATGGAGCTCTGAACTAGAATACATTGTTGCAATTAATGTAACAGTTTGTCTGTGGGATCCTGTTCCTGTGTCTGTCTGTGTCTGTGTGCCTGAGACCGATGATGGAAAATCAGCAAAGTGAAGAAACATTGTATACTTTGGAAGATCAGGGAAAATGGCCTAAAAATGGAGCTCTGAACTAGAATAAATTGTTGCAATTAATGTAACAGTTTGTCTGTGGGATCCCGTTCCTGTGTCTGTCTGTGTCTGTGTGCCTGAGACCGAGGATGGAAAATCAGCAGAGTGGAGAAATATTGTATACTTTGGAAGATCAGGGAAAATGGAACTCTGAACTAGAATACATTGTTGCAATTAATGTAACAGTTTGTCTGTGGGATCCCGTTCCTGCGTCTGTCTGCGTCTGCGTGTGTGAGACCGAGGATGGAAAATCAGCAGAGTGAAGAGATCTTGACAAAGAGTCCTTCGGGTGCATTTTGGCACACTGGAAAGAAGGACCGGACTGGAATACCTTGTTGCAATTAATGTAACAGTTTGTCTGCGGGATCCCGTTCCTGTGTCTGTCTGTGTCTGTGTGCCTGAGACCGAGGATGGAAAATCAGCAGAGTGGAGAAACATTGTATACTTTGGAAGATCAGGGAAAATGGCCTAAAAATGGAACTCTGAACTAGAATACCTTGTTGCAATTAATGTAACAGTTTGTCTGCGGGATCCCGTTCCTGTGTCTGTCTGTGTCTGTGTGCCTGAGACCGATGATGGAAAATCAGCAGAGTGGAGAAATATTGTATACTTTGGAAGATCAGGGAAAATGGAACTCTGAACTAGAATACATTGTTGCAATTAATGTAACAGTTTGTCTGTGGGATCCCGTTCCTGCGTCTGTCTGCGTCTGCGTGTGTGAGACCGAGGATGGAAAATCAGCAGAGTGAAGAGATCTTGACAAAGAGTCCTTCGGGTGCATTTTGGCACACTGGAAAGAAGGACCGGACTGGAATACCTTGTTGCAATTAATGTAACAGTTTGTCTGCGGGATCCCGTTCCTGTGTCTGTCTGTGTCTGTGTGCCTGAGACCGAGGATGGAAAATCAGCAGAGTGGAGAAACATTGTATACTTTGGAAGATCAGGGAAAATGGAACTCTGAACTAGAATACATTGTTGCAATTAATGTAACAGTTTGTCTGTGGGATCCTGTTCCTGTGTCTGTCTGTGTCTGTGTGCCTGAGACCGATGATGGAAAATCAGCAAAGTGAAGAAACATTGTATACTTTGGAAGATCAGGGAAAATGGCCTAAAAATGGAGCTCTGAACTAGAATAAATTGTTGCAATTAATGTAACAGTTTGTCTGTGGGATCCCGTTCCTGCGTCTGTCTGCGTCTGCGTGTGTGAGACCGAGGATGGAAAATCAGCAGAGTGAAGAGATCTTGAGAAAGAGTCCTTCGGGTGCATTTTGGCCCACTGGAAAGAACCTGACTTAAAAGAAAAACTTCTGGAAGATGCTGATTCTCGGTTTACTGATGGTAGTAGCTTCATGAGAAATGGTAAAGGAAAGGCAGGATATGCCATTACCACCACTTCACAGGTAATAGAAGCTAAACCTTTACCTGCGAATATCTCTGCCCAGAAGGCAGAAATAATAGCGTTAACGAGAGCCCTGGAACTGGCTAAAGATAAAAGGAAGAATATTTGGACTGATCCTAAATACGCATTTGGTGTGGTACATGCACATGCTGATCCCTGGAAGAAAGGAGGACTTTTGAACACACAAAGGAAACAGATTAAACATGCTACAGAAATTCTACAATTACTGGAAGCTGTTCAGCTACCTGAAGAAGTAGCTATTACGTCCTGTAAAGGACATCAACTCAGATCAGGAGCTCGGGGGTGGCGGCTGCCGGGCGGCTGCGGAGTGGGGGGAGAGCGGCCGCGGCCCCGCTGCTCCGCGCTGCACGGGGCACCCGCGTGTGACGGCGGCGGCGTCCGCCGGCCGGCCCCGAGCGGAGCGGGGCCCGGGGACGGGACGGGGCGCGACAGGGGGCGGCGGTACCTCGACAGACCCAGCGGCTGCGGCTCGCCCAGTGCTGCCACCGCCGGTAACGGGAGAGCAGAGTACCTCGCGCGCACCTCGGGAGTACATCGGGAGCACCTCGCGAGTACCTCTCGCCTACTTCGCGCGTACCTCGGGCGTACCTCGGGAATACCTCGCGCGTACCTTGGGCGCACCTCGGGAGTACCTCGCGCGTACCTCTCGCCTACTTCGCGCGTACGTCGCGGGTACCTCGGGAGTACCTCGGGCGTACCTCGGGAGTACCCCGCTCCTACTTCGCGTGTACCTGGAGCGTACCTCGGGCGTACCTCGCGCATACCTCGGGAGTACCTCGGGCGTACCTCGGGCGTACCTCTCGCCTACTTACTTCGCGCGTACCTCGGGCGTACCTCGGGAGTACCTCGCCCGTACCTCTCGCGTACCTGGCGAGTACCTCGGGCGTACCTCGCGCGTACCTCTCGCGTACTCGCGTACCTCTCGCGTACTTCTCGCGTACCTCTCACGTACCTCGAGAGTACCTCGGGCGTACCTCGCGAGTACCTCGCGAGTATCTGGCGAGTAACTCGCGCCGCCGCTGGGGTGATTTTCGCCTCTTTTCAGACACAGTGGCGTTTCCGAGGTGCTGCAACGGACTTGTCAGGCGCGCCGCTTCCGGAGCCGGCGGAGTGGGTGGCCCTCTCTTTATGCCTTCATTTGCATCCTCGTAATATTACTCGTCGGTTGCTCGCCACTTGGGTGAGCCTAGATTCTGGTGTTGCGTGGCGGCGCGGGAGGAGTCGTTTCTATCCGTTTTATGGGAGCGAGTAGTGGCTCGTCTCCGCAGCAGCGCTAGCGAGCGGCGCTTCCCGAGGTGGCTCGTTCGTCCCTCCCGCGGGGTGAGGGCAAAAAAAAACCGGCGGCGGAGGCCGGCACTCGAACGCTGGAAGAAGACCGTGGCGGGACTCGATCCCCAGGTCGACTTTTCTCCCCGCCCGGTCGGTGAAGTTTGAGCGAGGGCTCCTCCGATGATGGCACGGGCGGCGAGCCCGTCGGTACGTCCCGGCGCAGAGATGCCTTAGCAGCGTTCTGGCTCTTGCTTGCAATTGCCTATGGGCCCGGTGGTTGTGACGAGGTGGCGGCACCTCTTCCCCTTCCCCCCCCCCACTTCTTTTCCCTTCTGTCTCTTCGCTCTCCTTTTCGCCCTTTTCTCGTTCTTTTGCCGGCGTTAAAGCTGGAGCCCGCGGAGCGGGAAAGCAAAACCACGATGGCTGGGGATTAAGAGTGGCTCGCGGGAGCTCTCGTCGTCCTTTTGAGCACCCGGCCCCGAGTAGGGTCCCCACGGATTGGGCTCGGGCTGCCCTGCTGTCTCCGGACCAGCGTTCTGGCCTACCGTGGGAGGCCTTTTACGGGCATCTTGTCTCGCCTTTCCTGTCTTCCCCCGACCGATCGATGAGGCCTTTCGGGTCGCGTCGGAGAGGGCCCCCGGCGGGCCGGTCTCGTCTGCGCTCCCCGTCCTCGTGCGGGCCGCGGGCGGTGTCCGGTGTTCAGGCTGGGCGGTCTCCTTTCCAGCTCGCTTCCCGTGGCGTGCGAGGTGTCGTCCTCCGCCTTCCTCCCCCCCACCCCGAGCGAGAAGGAGCCGCGACCGTGTCGGCGGCGGGGTGCGTGCCTCGCCGTGTCGGTCGCGTCCTTGGTGCTCTCTGCTCGACGCGGGGGGAGGTTCCACGGACTTGTTACCGAACCGGGCTGTGTGACGGCCGCGTGGCCCCGCGAGCCCTCAGGTGTCCTAAAGCACGCGAGGCGCCGGTGCTGGCCTCGGTCCGTGTGCCCGCGGGTGCCGGCCGCGAGCAGCGCTCGGGCGGTGGGGCGGCCTGAGCCGAGAGAAGGTGGGGGGAAGCGAAAAGAACCACCGTGGGCGGCAGGGGGGCGTCCCCCTCCGCTGCGGCCTCTGGCCGCGCCGGCTTCCTTCCG
>NW_026893534.1:15000-22500 GCF_033815535.1 Pezoporus flaviventris | reverse complement strand
AGCGCCGCTCGCTAGCGCTGCTGCGGAGACGAGCCACTACTCGCTCCCATAAAACGGATAGAAACGACTCCTCCCGCGCCGCCACGCAACACCAGAATCTAGGCTCACCCAAGTGGCGAGCAACCGACGAGTAATATTACGAGGATGCAAATGAAGGCATAAAGAGAGGGCCACCCACTCCGCCGGCTCCGGAAGCGGCGCGCCTGACAAGTCCGTTGCAGCACCTCGGAAACGCCAGTGTCTGAAAAGAGGCGAAAATCACCCCAGCGGCGGCGCGAGTTACTCGCCAGATACTCGCGAGGTACTCTCGAGGTACGCCCGAGGTACTCTCGAGGTACGTGAGAGGTACGCGAGAAGTACGCGAGAGGTACGCGAGTACGCGAGAGGTACGCGCGAGGTACGCCCGAGGTACTCGCCAGGTACGCGAGAGGTACGGGCGAGGTACTCCCGAGGTACGCCCGAGGTACGCGCGAAGTAAGTAGGCGAGAGGTACGCCCGAGGTACGCCCGAGGTACGCCCGAGGTACTCCCGAGGTATGCGCGAGGTACGCCCGAGGTACGCCCCAGGTACACGCGAAGTAGGCGCGGGGTACTCCCGAGGTACGCCCGAGGTACTCCCGAGGTACCCGCGACGTACGCGCGAAGTAGGCGAGAGGTACGCGCGAGGTACTCCCGAGGTGCGCCCAAGGTACGCGCGAGGTATTCCCGAGGTACGCCCGAGGTACGCGCGAAGTAGGCGAGAGGTACTCGCGAGGTGCTCGCGAGGTGCTCCCGATGTACTCCCGAGGTGCGCGTGAGGTACTCGGCTCTCCCGTTACCGGCGGTGGCAGCACTGGGCGAGCCGCAGCCGCTGGGTCTGTCGAGGTACCGCCGCCCCCTGTCGCGCCCCGTCCCGTCCCCGGGCCCCGCTCCGCTCGGGGCCGGCCGGCGGACGCCGCCGCCGCCACACGCGGGTGCCCCGTGCAGAGCGGAGCAGCGGGGCCGCGGCCGCTCTCCCCCCACTCCGCAGCCGCCCGGCAGCCGCCACCCCCGAGCTCCTGATCTGAGTCACCTCGTTGATGTCCTTTACAGGACGTAATAGCTACTTCTTCAGGTAGCTGAACAGCTTCCAGTAATTGTAGAATTTCTGTAGCATGTTTAATCTGTTTCCTTTGTGTGTTCAAAAGTCCTCCTTTCTTCCAGGGATCAGCATGTGCATGTACCACACCAAATGCGTATTTAGGATCAGTCCAAATATTCTTCCTTTTCTCTTTAGCCAGTTCCAGGGCTCTCGTTAACGCTATTATTTCTGCCTTCTGGGCAGAGATATTCGCAGGTAAAGGTTTAGCTTCTATTACCTGTGAAGTGGTGGTAATGGCATATCCTGCCTTTCCTTTACCATTTCTCATGAAGCTACTACCATCAGTAAACCGAGAATCAGCATCTTCCAGAAGTTTTTCTTTTAAGTCAGGTTCTTTCCAGTGTGCCAAAATGCACCCAAAGGACTCTTTCTCAAGATCTCTTCACTCTGCTGATTTTCCATCCTCGGTCTCACACACGCAGACGCAGACAGACACACGAACGGGATCCCACAGACACATTGTTACATTAATTGCAACAATGTATTCTAGTTCAGAGTTCCATTTTTAGGCCATTTTCCCTGATCTTCCAAAGTATACAATGTTTCTACATTCTGCTGATTTTCCATCCTCGGTCTCAGGCACACAGACACAGACAGACACAGGAACGGGATCCCGCAGACAAACTGTTACATTAATTGCAACAAGGTATTCTAGTCCGGTCCTTCTTTCCAGTGCGCCAAAATGCACCCGAAGGACTCTTTGTCAAGATCTTTTCACTCTGCTGATTTTCCATCCTCGGTCTCACACACGCAGACGCAGACAGACGCAGGAACGGGATCCTACAGACAAACTGTTACATTAATTGCAACAATTTATTCTAGTTCAGAGCTCCATTTGTAGGCCATTTTCCCTGATCTTCCAAAGTATACAATGTTTCTACATTCTGCTGATTTTCCATCCTCGGTCTCAGGCACACAGACACAGACAGACACAGGAACGGGATCCCGCAGACAAACTGTTACATTAATTGCAACAAGGTATTCTAGTCCGGTCCTTCTTTCCAGTGCGCCAAAATGCACCCGAAGGACTCTTTGTCAAGATCTTTTCACTCTGCTGATTTTCCATCCTCGGTCTCACACACGCAGACGCAGACAGACGCAGGAACGGGATCCTACAGACAAACTGTTACATTAATTGCAACAATTTATTCTAGTTCAGAGCTCCATTTTTAGGCCATTTTCCCTGATCTTCCAAAGTATACAATGTTTCTTCACTCTGCTGATTTTCCATCCTCGGTCTCAGGCACACAGACACAGACAGACACAGGAACGGGATCCCGCAGACAAACTGTTACATTAATTGCAACAAGGTATTCTAGTCCGGTCCTTCTTTCCAGTGCGCCAAAATGCACCCGAAGGACTCTTTGTCAAGATCTTTTCACTCTGCTGATTTTCCATCCTCGGTCTCACACACGCAGACGCAGACAGACGCAGGAACGGGATCCTACAGACAAACTGTTACATTAATTGCAACAATTTATTCTAGTTCAGAGCTCCATTTTTAGGCCATTTTCCCTGATCTTCCAAAGTATACAATGTTTCTTCACTCTGCTGATTTTCCATCATCTGTCTCAGGCACACAGACACAGACAGACACAGGAACGGGATCCCGCAGACAAACTGCTACATTAATTGCAACAATGTATTCTAGTTCAGAGTTCCATTTTCCCTGATCTTCCAAAGTATACAATATTTCTCCACTCTGCTGATTTTCCATCCTCGGTCTCAGGCACACAGACGCAGACAGACGCAGGAACGGGATCCCACAGACAAACTGTTACATTAATTGCAACAATTTATTCTAGTTCAGAGCTCCATTTTTAGGCCATTTTCCCTGATCTTCCAAAGTATACAATGTTTCTCCACTCTGCTGATTTTCCATCATCGGTCTCAGGCACACAGACACAGACAGGCACAGGAACGGGATCCCGCAGACAAACTGTTACATTAATTGCAACAAGGTATTTTAGTCCGGTCCTTCTTTCCAGTGCGCCAAAATGCACCCGAAGGACTCTTTCTCAAGATCTTTTCACTCTGCTGATTTTCCATCATCGGTCTCAGGCACACAGACACAGGAACGGGATCCCACAGACAAACTGTTACATTAATTGCAACAATTTATTCTAGTTCAGAGCTCCATTTGTAGGCCATTTTCCCTGATCTCCCAAAGTATACAATGTTTCTTCACTCTGCTGATTTTCCATCATCGGTCTCAAGCACACAGACAGACAGACGCAGGAACGGGATCCCACAGACAAACTGTTACATTAATTGCAACAAGGTATTCTAGTCCGGTCCTTCTTTCCAGTGTGCCAAAATGCACCCGAAGGACTCTTTGTCAAGATCTCTTCACTCTGCTGATTTTCCATCCTCGGTCTCACACACGCAGACGCAGACAGACGCAGGAACGGGATCCCACAGACAAACTGTTACATTAATTGCAACAATTTATTCTAGTTCAGAGCTCCATTTTTAGGCCATTTTCCCTGATCTTCCAAAGTATACAATGTTTCTCCACTCTGCTGATTTTCCATCATCGGTCTCAGGCACACAGACGCAGACAGACGCAGGAACGGGATCCCACAGACAAACTGTTACATTCATTGCAACAAGGTATTCTAGTTCAGAGCTCCATTTTTAGGCCATTTTCCCTGATCTTCCAAAGTGTACAATGTTTCTTCATTCTGCTGATTTTCCATCCTCGGTCTCAGGCACACAGACACAGACAGGCACAGGAACGGGATCCCGCAGACAAACTGTTACATTAATTGCAACAAGGTATTCTAGTCCGGTCCTTCTTTCCAGTGTGCCAAAATGCACCCGAAGGACTCTTTGTCAAGATCTCTTCACTCTGCTGATTTTCCATCCTCGGTCTCACACACGCAGACGCAGACAGACGCAGGAACGGGATCCCACAGACAAACTGTTACATTAATTGCAACAATTTATTCTAGTTCAGAGCTCCATTTTTAGGCCATTTTCCCTGATCTTCCAAAGTATACAATGTTTCTTCACTCTGCTGATTTTCCATCATCTGTCTCAGGCACACAGACACAGACAGACACAGGAACGGGATCCCGCAGACAAACTGTTACATTAATTGCAACAAGGTATTCTAGTCCGGTCCTTCTTTCCAGTGTGCCAAAATGCACCCGAAGGACTCTTTCTCAAGATCTCTTCACTCTGCTGATTTTCCATCCTCGGTCTCACACACGCAGACGCAGACAGACGCAGGAACGGGATCCCAGAGACAAACGGTTACGTTAATTGCAACAATGTATTCTAATTCAGAGCTCCATTTTTAGGCCATTTCCCCTGATCTTCCAAAGTATACAATGTTTCTTCACTCTGCTGATTTTCCATCCTCGGTCTCAGGCACACAGACACAGACAGACGCAGGAACGGGATCCCGCAGACAAACTGTTACATTAATTGCAACAAGGTATTCCAGTCCGGTCCTTCTTTCCAGTGTGCCAAAATGCACCCGAAGGACTCTTTCTCAAGATCTCTTCACTCTGCTGATTTTCCATCCTCGGTCTCACACACAGAGACACACGAACGGGATCCCACATTAAAATCCAAAACCTTTCCTACAAGACGCCCACTGCGTCTCCCAGGACGCAAACCACTCCGGGGACACACTTGCCAACAAAGTTTTCAAGCTGACAAGCAGGTATTCTTGATTGCGGCGCCGGGAGATACGGGCTCCTCGTAACGTGTGTCTCTCAATTGCCACGCAAGCCGTCCTTTTCTAGCCACTGGGCATACATACCTATTCACGAGGCTACGTATGGGTGACATAATTTTCCAGGAGGTTCCCCGCCTGCGTGCAGAATTGTGGTGGTGGTGGTGGTCTCTGAGGATCGTTTACTTCTTCCAACGATCTTCATCACTTCTTTCAGCCTTTGAAGCACGCGCAGTAGATGCTCACATCAGTTTAATTGGCTCGTTAGCACCAGAGAGAGACATAATAATCCTCCTATCCTCCTACTTATCAGGTAGTTGAACTGTAGCCCACCCTGGACACCTGCGGTTCCCAGATACTCCTTATCCCCGTGTCCTGTTCTTCTAAACTTTTACTTACAACTATGTCAACTGCAACGATTTCTCTTGTGAGAATTCTGTTCTCTAAGCTGTAGTCTATTTTTTTTCTCTCTGCGTCATGCACCTCAGTGATTTTCCGTTGCTGCTGTTACAAAGCCATCAAACTTAACATGACCCGAAACTGATTCTAAAGGTTTCTGTATTCCATCGTGGGATTTTGCGCCCCCTTGTCTCAGGACCGGGCGGGCAGAGGCGGCGGCCCAGGTCCCGGCGCTCGCCAGACTTTTTTGTTCCGTGGGGGCTTGGGGATTTCGTTGTTTCTTTGGTTTCGCGTGTCCGTCTGCCGACACACAGCCCACCACCCCCTCCCGCCGCGAAAAACACGTCTCTGGCTGGCGGGGGACGGGACGGGACGGGACGGGACGGGACGGGACGGACGGACACTGGCACTGCACCAGCTACTGAGAAAATAGGCTGCGACTGCTGAACCCAGGACGCGCTGAAATACAGCAGCCGAGGCACCCGGGGGTTCTGCAGATGCCGGGGCGCCCACCACCTCCTCCCCCCACCCCGCTCCGAGGCGCCTCCCCCAGCCTCCTCCCTCCGCAACGGGCTGGGAAGAGATTGCAAAGACGTTCTTCTGGTTGTGGTTTTGGGGAAATGTGTCTGAAACTTCGGAGAAGAGATGAAGATAGCGTGGTTGAGGGTAGAAGGGAGGATTATGTTGCTCTTGGTGACCATCCAAACAGGGTACCCCACTAGTGATGTTCTCGTGTGTGAGGACGGAGGCACGGACCCAGACTTAGAGTGCAAGCTGGATCATCGTTTATTGAACAGATGACACGATATTTATATGCTTCCAAGCAATTAGCCAAGCACTTCTGTGTTTGCCTTGCGATTACATCAGGTGAAAGGTCTACCAGATTTTCCTATCGACATCCTTTCCGGTTCCGCCGTCCTTGTTCCTTGCCAGTTCCAACATCTTCCAAATACCAGTCAGGGACAGGTCACTCTTAATTACCTACTCTAGTTCCCGTGGTCACTCTAATTGCCAGTCTTTGATACATTCCAACACCACCACCCCCCCCCCCACACCCCCCCCCCACACCCCCCCAGTTTCTCTTGTTTAGGTAAGGAGGAGGATGTGCTGCAGAGCAGGGCTTGCCTCTGCAGCACGGGAGTGAGAGGACAAGGCAGGTCCCTCGTTCCGGGGCTGGCTGCAGGGTGTGAACGTGGGTGTGCAGCCAGGGGTGCCCAGCGGTGTCCTGGCGAGCAGGGTCCCTGCAGTCCAGGGGCCGTGTGCCGGGGCAGGGACTCCTCCACCTGCCAGGGTCGGTCAGCGCTCAGCCTGCCTGGGAGCTCCCCAAGGTGCTCGAGGAAGCTGAGGGGGAAGCAAGAACCCCTGGCCGGCAAGGAAAAGCCGCCTTGCCTCTAGGACTACCGAGAGGGAGCAGAGTCGGGCAGAGAGCAGGAGCTCCCGGCAGGGACAGCTCCAAGAAACAGAGACACGGGCCACCCCGTCCCCACTACCGGGCCCTAGGCAAGCCCAAGCGAGAGACAGACGCCGGCCGCTAAGGCATCTCTGCGCCGGGACGTACCGAGACAGAAACGCAGTCGGTAACAGAAACTGTCCGCGCTCAAGTAAATGCTCAGATTACCGCAGGGGCGGTGGCCGGGAGGACCGAACATCGCGTTCCCCTTACAAGCTCCCGCGCTCGAGCGTGGGATACACTGTAACACACTAGCCGACGCACCTGCGGGTCTGCCGATGCCGCGCTGCACCGCGCCGCGCCGCGCCGCCCCGCCCCGCCCGCTCTTCGCGGAGCAACCCCCCCCCGCCCCCCGCCCCCGCCCCCCCGCCTCCTCCCCCCCCCCCCGTGAGATCTATAGGAACGGATCGTGTCAGCGACTTAGGAGTCCTCGTCATCGTTGCGCTTTGGGTGGAATCCGAAATCCTTGAAATCGTCGCCTCGTGTGTAGAACGTAGAAGAAGGATTAGATTTTCCTGTCAGTACAACGATGAAAAAGAAGAAACAAAGGAATAATCCTTCTTAATCAAAACGCTTTGTTACTTTAAGGGGTACTTCGTTTAACTACTTGAATGTCTAAAACGTTTTGCTAATTAAAGGGGTACTTTGTTTAAGCGCTTGAATGCCTTAAGGGGGTTAGGTAATCGAGAGATCCATCCTGTCACAGGATGAGGTGAAACTTGTGTATTAACTGTATAAGAAATGGAATTTAGGGGGACTAAGATGGTGGTTAAGCTTGTGATAGACATCCCCCGTTACTGCATTACCAAGGAATTCAATAACTCTTTTAAGAAGTTTCTTCACCCGA
>NW_026893534.1:0-2500 GCF_033815535.1 Pezoporus flaviventris | reverse complement strand
TCTCCCGCGAGACGGGGACACGCGCCCGGCCTCCCTCCCACGCTCGCCAGCGCCCGCCAGGGACCGACCTGGCCCCCGAGGTCGGCCCCCCCGCCTGCGACCTCTCGCAGACGTAGCTTTTCTTTCGGTTCGCTCGCTCGCTCGCTCGCTCCGTCGAGCGTGCTGAGCGCGGCGGCGGTGGCGGGAGGGAGGGAGGGGCGGGGTGGGAGAGGGGACACGCGCCCCCGGCGTCTTCTCCCCCCGGCCACGGCGAGCACCGGACGTGCTAGAGGAGGCAGCGACCCGCCGAGGCGGGTGCGACCCGGCGACCGAGGCCCCTCTCCGGGGCGGCTCGCTCGGCAGCAGGCGGGAAGGCGGCACACGGAAGGAAGCCGGCGCGGCCAGAGGCCGCAGCGGAGGGGGACGCCCCCCTGCCGCCCACGGTGGTTCTTTTCGCTTCCCCCCACCTTCTCTCGGCTCAGGCCGCCCCACCGCCCGAGCGCTGCTCGCGGCCGGCACCCGCGGGCACACGGACCGAGGCCAGCACCGGCGCCTCGCGTGCTTTAGGACACCTGAGGGCTCGCGGGGCCACGCGGCCGTCACACAGCCCGGTTCGGTAACAAGTCCGTGGAACCTCCCCCCGCGTCGAGCAGAGAGCACCAAGGACGCGACCGACACGGCGAGGCACGCACCCCGCCGCCGACACGGCCGCGGCTCCTTCTCGCTCGGGGTGTGGGGGGAGGAAGGCGGAGGACGACACCTCGGACGCCACGGGAAGCGAGCTGGAAAGGAGACCGCCCAGCCTGAACACCGGACACCGCCCGCGGCCCGCACGAGGACGGGGAGCGCAGACGAGACCGGCCCGCCGGGGGCCCTCTCCGACGCGACCCGAAAGGCCTCATCGATCGGTCGGGGGAAGACAGGAAAGGAGAGACAAGATGCCCGTAAAAGGCCTCCCACGGTAGGCCAGAACGCTGGTCCGGAGACAGCAGGGCAGCCCGAGCCCAATCCGTGGGGACCCTACTCGGGGCCGGGTGCTCAAAAGGACGACGAGAGCTCCCGCGAGCCACTCTTAATCCCCAGCCATCGTGGTTTTGCTTTCCCGCTCCGCGGGCTCCAGCTTTAACGCCGGCAAAAGAACGAGAAAAGGGCGAAAAGGAGAGCGAAGAGACAGAAGGGAAAAGAAGTGGGGGGGGGGGGGGGGGAAGGGGAAGAGGTGCCGCCACCTCGTCACAACCACCGGGCCCATAGGCAATTGCAAGCAAGAGCCGGAACGCTGCTAAGGCATCTCTGCGCCGGGACGTACCGACGGGCTCGCCCGCCCGTGCCATCATCGGAGGAGCCCTCGCTCAAACTTCACCGACCGGGCGGGGAGAAAAATCGACCTGGGGATCGAGTCCCGCCACGGTCTTCTTCCAGCGTTCGAGTGCCGGCCTCCGCCGCCGGTTTTTTTTGCCCTCACCCCGCGGGAGGGACGAACGAGCCACCTCGGGAAGCGCCGCTCGCTAGCGCTGCTGCGGAGACGAGCCACTACTCGCTCCCATAAAACGGATAGAAACGACTCCTCCCGCGCCGCCACGCAACACCAGAATCTAGGCTCACCCAAGTGGCGAGCAACCGACGAGTAATATTACGAGGATGCAAATGAAGGCATAAAGAGAGGGCCACCCACTCCGCCGGCTCCGGAAGCGGCGCGCCTGACAAGTCCGTTGCAGCACCTCGGAAACGCCAGTGTCTGAAAAGAGGCGAAAATCACCCCAGCGGCGGCGCGAGTTACTCGCCAGATACTCGCGAGGTACTCTCGAGGTACGCCCGAGGTACTCTCGAGGTACGTGAGAGGTACGCGAGAAGTACGCGAGAGGTACGCGAGTACGCGAGAGGTACGCGCGAGGTACGCCCGAGGTACTCGCCAGGTACGCGAGAGGTACGGGCGAGGTACTCCCGAGGTACGCCCGAGGTACGCGCGAAGTAAGTAGGCGAGAGGTACGCCCGAGGTACGCCCGAGGTACGCCCGAGGTACTCCCGAGGTATGCGCGAGGTACGCCCGAGGTACGCCCCAGGTACACGCGAAGTAGGCGCGGGGTACTCCCGAGGTACGCCCGAGGTACTCCCGAGGTACCCGCGACGTACGCGCGAAGTAGGCGAGAGGTACGCGCGAGGTACTCCCGAGGTGCGCCCAAGGTACGCGCGAGGTATTCCCGAGGTACGCCCGAGGTACGCGCGAAGTAGGCGAGAGGTACTCGCGAGGTGCTCGCGAGGTGCTCCCGATGTACTCCCGAGGTGCGCGTGAGGTACTCGGCTCTCCCGTTACCGGCGGTGGCAGCACTGGGCGAGCCGCAGCCGCTGGGTCTGTCGAGGTACCGCCGCCCCCTGTCGCGCCCCGTCCCGTCCCCGGGCCCCGCTCCGCTCGGGGCCGGCCGGCGGACGCCGCCGCCGCCACACGCGGGTGCCCCGTGCAGAGCGGAGCAGCGGGGCCGCGGCCGCTCTCCCCCCACTCCGCAGCCGCCCGGCAGCCGCCACC
>NW_026893533.1:0-60012 GCF_033815535.1 Pezoporus flaviventris | reverse complement strand
TCAATATTAATATGTCCAGTATTATAACCAGAGCGGTTAGAACATAATCTAAACATGTTAATAAACCCCTGGGTGCAAACAGGTGACACTAGGTAGACAGGAATTTGGGTTGATAATCAGAGGTCACTGATGTGTACCTGCAATCTACCCTACAATAAGTATGCAGAGAGAAGGATGCCCCCAGTCCTTACAGACGGAAAGCTAAATACAAAAGGCAATTCAGAGTACTAAGAAAGAGGAGGTACGTCCAGCTTCTGTAACAGGTTCAAAAGCTCTGCTGCTTTTATTATATGTAGTGTCTGACCAGCATCCCATCCAGCTGCTCATGAGAACTTTCCAAGAGGCATTTTCACTCTACCTACCTGGGAGCCCAAGTGTCTATTCATGCTTGGGGACTGTATGAAGCAGAAGTTGTCAAAGGGTCAGGTAGTGTATCATTTGAGTTATCCAGTGAATTTCTTCCCCCACAATGAGTCTTCCCCAGCTATTTTGCCTCCAACATTTCCTAAATAACTTCTGTGGTTCATGCTTTGTCTCAACCCGTCCCACACCTGGCCCTTTAGTTATCTTGATTATCATAGCTACCTCAGTTTTTTATTCCAGAAATTAGGTTAAATCTTTATCACTTCTCACTCCCCACAGTTTTTGTGCAGTTACACTGAGACCTCACTTCTTTCCCATTAGCCTAAACAAGACTGTAGGGTACCTCCACACCCCAAATCATGCCTTGGACAGTGACTGTAAACTGCCGCAGCCTTTTACCCTACCTAGAGTTTACCTTTGTCTAATTCACAGCTCACGCTGCAAAGAAAACTCTCCTCTTAAGATGTGGACCAAACCAACTGTCCTCTCTGATGCCCCGGGGAGTATTGCAACTGTTCTGCATTTGTAAGTGAAAATCCTGGGAGCAGGTGAGAAAGGAGAAACAGGGGAGCAGAAAAGCACTGTCTTACCTAAAGGTAAGGGAAGTGTCACCTTACAAGGAAGGTGCCATTTACCCAATCACTGTCACACTTCTGCAGTTAAATTCCATTAAGCTACAAAAGAACCTATGCAAAATAAGCAATGCTTGTGCGCTCCCTCCCAGCACAGCAGAGAGGCTGAGCAGGATGCCGCCACTTCTTACACTTCGTTAACAAGTGTCCTTGGCTCAGCAGTAGCAGTCATTTTTCTCTTTCTTAGTAGCTGGTGCAGTGCTGTGTTTTTGACTTTCAGCCTGGGAACAGCGCTGATAACACCGATGGTTTTAGTTGCTGCTAAACTCGTCTTGCCAGTTCTCATCCTAAACCATAACGCTGACCAGTTATGTATCAAATGGTTTTTAAAGTAATACGAGTGTCGGTGGTTTAAGCCCAGTCAGGCAACTCGTTCACTCGCTCCCCCCCTTCTTTCCCTCCCCCTGCTCCCGGTGGAACAGAGAGGAGAATCGAAAAGAACGCAACTCCCACAGGTTGAGATAAGAACAGTTTAGTAACTAATGCACAACACAAATCACCGCTACCACCAACGACAACAATGATAAGAGAAAATAACAAGGGAAGAGAACACAACACCTCAGCACAGCCGACTGATAACTTGCCCCCCCCACCCCAGCCCGACCAAGCACTGACCGATACCTCCTCCAACCCCGCCGTCCCAGCCCTTCTGGGTAACTCCCAGTTACATCCTGGGCATGACGTGCTGTGGTATGGAATACCTCTTTGGTCAGTTTGGGTCAGGTGTCCTGTCTCTGCTTCCTCCCGGCTTCCCCTCCTCCCTGGCAGAGCATGAGCCTCACAAAAAATGACTGCTACTGCTGAACCCAGTAGGAAATATTTCTTCATACAACATGCAGTCTGCGGTAAACTCTAGGCTTCTGAAGCACAGTTCTTTGAGAAAACTACGGAAATGGGGCCTTCCTCTTAGTATGTGCTCCTCTAGTAACTTGCAACTCGAGTGTGTGAGAGGAAGGGGGGTGCACACTTGGTGATGAGGAGGACAGTTCTCTGTGGGGAAGACATTTCTTCCACTCCTCTCCCAGATGGCTGCTGGTGCAGTGTGCTCACAGAGTCCCAGGCCAAATTTCAAGCTGTGATCCTTCAGGGTAAGCCTGATTGCAGAACCACTTCCTGCCTGTTTTACAGGGCTCAGAAGTAAAAGAGAGTGACAGACACTGGGAAGAATAATCTGACCTACTAATGCACCTTACATTACCTTACAGGGCTCTAAATTACCTGCAACCACAGAGGGGAAAAAAGGACTTGAATACTTCTGTGAACAACTCAGTAACAGTCTTTGCTCAATACATGGCATCAATCAAAAGAGCAAACAGAATGTTAGGATGCAGACAGAGCGATGTTGAAAATGATCCTGGAAGTGAACAGCATCATATAAATCAACGAGAGAGATTCCTCTGAATCACTGTTCTGTGCTGATTACTTCTTCAAAAAAGGATGTGGCAAAAAGCTTAGAGACAGGCAACCAAAATGAAGAGAGGCTTGGGAAAACATTGATTACGTGGAGAATGAAATGACTGGGACATTTCAGTTTTGAGAGGTACTATTTAGGGTGCCATGAATAAAACATTCACTAAATGGAACTTAGGGAGAGCTGGTTATTTTCTAACTGCTTCGTTCCAGTAGAAATTGTGAATGTGTCAAAACAAAAGGTTTTGGTGGGAATGTATCATTTTAAAAAATTATTTCAAGGGAATCACAGTCAAGGTTTCTGCCTGTCAAGAACTCTTCTCCCATTAGAAACATGCCTCATTTTCTCCAAGCTGGCTGACTGCGATCTCAACTTTCTGTGACACATCTGTGTCATGAGCCCCCTAGACAAAAGAGAAGGGACTATTTATGTTCAAAACTCCAGGGCAAAGCCACTCTAGGGGCAGCCAAGAATTTAAAACTCAAAATTTCCAGTGCTCAAGGAGCTTGGATCTGACAGCACTGTGCTTGGATCTGGCAGCTCCCCCCAAGTGGAGTCTCTCAGCATTTCATGAGTATGGCTTGAGCACATATGAACCTTTGTGGCTCATATATACCTTAGTTACTGGACTGTTCTTATCTCAGCCCGTGGGAGTTACATTCTTTCGATTCTGCTCCCCATGCCTCCGGGAGTGGGGGGAGGAAGGGGGACGTGAGCGAGACTGTGTGGCTGACTGGGTTTAAACCACGACAACAAGCGTACCTGCTAAAGGCTGCTAAGCTACACTTCAGCAATCCTGACTGTAGGCCCTGTGTTTGCCAAGGTGCTGCTAATAAATCAGTGAGAAGAGTGGAGTTTGCACAGGCATCATAGAGAAATTAATTTCATTCCTCGTCATTTTAAAATGTAAATATAAAATATTTATATATTTATATATACAAATATAAAATATTGCTGCAAGGCATCATGTACTACAATGATGTCCACAGTTCTGCTGCTCTGCTAAAATGGCAAAATCTCAAGATTAAACTCTGACTGAGCCCCAAAACATCAGCCAAACCACTAAACAAACCATCTAAGAATCTGGGTTTCTCACCAAAACAGCTACTTTCTGGAATGCAGTATTGTTGCGATTAACATTAAGTCCTCTGCAATTGCTAAGTAAAACTAATTGCTTTTATTCACAAGACTAATGATGCATTAAAAAGCTTTGCAAAAATCAATTCACGGAACAAACTTTTGTAACAGATTAAACTTCTTGAATATATTTATTAACTTTATACGTGACAATTCAGGGCACACTTTCAAAGTTTCTGAACAGTTTTGACAAATCACATGTACTTCCTGCATCTTATTATCTGAATTTGCAATATTATCATCTTTGGTTTTTCCATTTGAGAATTTCCTTATTTCAATTCAGATTTTTCTTGTGAATTCAAGTACTTTATTCATCCCCCTCCTGTCTTCACATCGTTTTCCTTTTCGGTTCTCTTCTCGATTTCTCTTCCTCGGAGTTGGTGCATTATAGGATCCTGAAGTGTATTTGTCTGTAGGAAGAGCATAGACATGGTTTCCTCATATGAGATGCACTTTCTGGGAAGACTTTCTTAGGCGAATCAGATACTACATTATTACAAATACTATGTTATCTGAAGTACCCGTGAATGCATCAGGTGAGTCCTGTAGCACCTCTAAAATAGAAGCTAGGATTAAGTACAGACTCTCTCTCTCTCTAGTTCTCTTTTCAACGAGTTTTTGTAATCTTGCAGGCTGTCCATGAGGCTCTGAGGACCTCCCAAGCGAGGCGTGGTTTAAGTCCAGCCGGTAACTCAGAACCACACAGCCGCTAGCTCACTTCTCCTCCCCCAGCTCCCGGAGGGATGAGGAGGAGAATCGAAAAAGTGGAACTCCCATGGGCTGAGGTAAGAACAGTCCAGTAACTAAGGTATAACACAAAACTACTACTGCTCACCATGTGACAACTGATACCCAGCCTGACCCGAGCAACAATCTGGGCCTTCTGGGTAACTCCCCCCAGTTTACACACTAGGCACGACGTACTGTGGTATTGAATACTCCTTTGGCTAGTTTGGGTCAGGTGTCCTGTCTCTGCTTCCTCCCAGCTTTCCTTCCTCCCTGGCAGAGCATGAGACTCAGAAAGTCCTTGGTCAGAGCAAACACTACTTAGCAAGCACTAAAAACATCAGTGATATGAATGTTGTTCCCATGCTGACAGTAAAAAACACAGCACTGCACCAGATACTAAGAAAAACTGACTGCTACAGCTGAACCCAGGACCCTCTGCCATGGTTGTCAGGGACTCTAACTAAGTGCGTGTTCCTGTACCCAAAATCTTCCAAAAGGTATCAGTTGCTTTTAGAGGAAACTAATCCATAAATCAGTCCTCCTGTTTTATCCCTGCTTGTGAATGCACTTAGATGCAAGGCAATGTTATGTTTAAGTACCCTCGTTTTCTCTTAGTTCCAGACTAAGTGCATTAATTCACATTATTTTTTCCATACTAAACCTGAAATATTCAGTTTACACCCAACACTGCAGTATTACCACAGTTTCCTGTTTGCGTCACAAATCCCCTATTCTCGCCAGGTTCATTCTTTCCTTTGGAGCATTTTCGAACAGATGGCTCGGGAACTGCTGAAAAAAAAACAACCCAGTAACCAAAATGGTAACGGTTGTTGTTATGAGAATAATGCTGATCACCTTGTTTTAGACATACTGTATCCTTTTTTAACCTGGAAGCTTGATAAGATGTAGTCTTCACATTAAGAATGAACTCTCTGTAATTTCTGCACCCATCTGTCCACATTTTATCAAAGCAAACATTAAAAGCAAAAAGAAAAACCCCACAACTATTAGTCCCTGGGACAGAGTACTGATATGGGAATTCATTCCCCTTAACCTCATTGATCTTCTCCATATGAAAGAAGTTCCCTTCATTGGAAAGACCTGGAGGCACCTCGAGATGGAGATTCAACATGGTTTAAGATAGGTGACCAAAACTGCTTAGAGGAAATGACTTTTTAACTTAGGGTTATTGAAATACTTTATTACTAATTTTTATGAAGTGACAGATGAAACAAGCAGTTTTCCAGAGTTATCATGGACAGGGCAGGGAGAAAGGCACATAAACTTCAAATTATGTACTTGATTATGTGAAGCTCTATTAGAAAATTAAAGCAAAAGATGTACAATTATGATTACATCCAAATTAGATATCCAAACAGGAAGACACAGGGCTCGGAATCCCACCTGTCAGATCCTGTCAAATTTATGACACAGTATGTTCTATCAGGAGGATAGTGGCATATTTGCAAGACGGAGAGAAGTTGATGGAAAATATCATCCTGCACGAATGGCAGGAAGAATGTCCTCACTGCTCTCTCCAACAGAAATAATGTGAAGAAACAATAATAAATTGCAGAAATTTACACTGCATGTAATTCAAGAAAAGCAGCTTGATTAAAATCCAAGGACATTTTTATTGAAGATGAAACATAAGCCTAAATTATGAAAACAATCATAAAATCTTTACATTTCTTTGTGTGTGTACTGCTGCAACCTACTTGTGAAAGTTACACTGGATCAAATTTACTCTTTCCCATCTTTAACCATAAATCTTCATATTCTACCTGCAGGGACACAATCGACTGTAGCGCAATACAGGCAGGTGTATTAGAGGCATTTTAAGAATCCTCCGTTTGAAGCAGGAACTCACCTCTAGGTCCAGTGAACTTTGGTTCTTGGGTGACAGTGACAGAACGGTAGACTACATATGCTGATCTTCGTGGTTCTGAAGAACAGAAGTTAGGCTTTCTCCCGGTTTCTCTGTCACGTGGAAGAGAAGAAGTTTCACCATCTTTACTTTGACCATTTGTTTGGTAACTGGGCTGTACTTTGGGACTGGCAGTGTGGCTTCCTAAAAGGGAAAAAACAAATAATAATGTTGACTTCATGCCGGAAGACAAGACTAAAATCAAAAAACATTTTATTTGTGGATAGCCCAATCCAAATATAGACAGTTATGTCATTCATGAGGTAATGTTTAGCCGTAAGGACTCCACGCTCAAGTATCTTACCTCCATTTTCAAAGGATCTGCAACCAGTTCTGGAAATACTCGCTTTTGGTACTCTCCTTCCCGTACTCCCTCCTCCTCCTCTACTTGTGTTGCTCAATTCTGCAGGAATTGTATTGCTTTCACCTGTGAAAGCACCAGAAACAATGTTTCAGCTGCTGGTGTTTAAGCACTGGGAAGGGCACTGCCATTCGCTTCCTCCCACCTCTGGGAGCTTGTCATGAGTTCAGTGCAGTTGCCTTCCAACTCCCTTTTTATATTCTTCTCTCTCTTTCGGCTGTTCTTTGGATCCTGCCTGGAGTAACTCCACTACCTGAGCTATAACACTCATGCCCTCCAAGAAAATACCGTTGTACACAGAGTAAAGAAGGCACTGGCTCCAAAGGAAAGAACCAGCTCCAAGTGACCTGCTTGTTCTTCAGCTTCCCACTTCCCATGAATGGTAGTTATGAATCCTACCTGACCAAATTGATGGTATTTTCAAGCTGCCTGTCATCACAGAACTTAATGCCTCGGAGAACTCAATTAAAGAAATGCTTTGGGTAAATCTGTCTATGCTTTCCTCAGAATGTATCTTATGAAAAATAAGGATGTGCCTTAAACCCAGATATTTCTTACTGTTTCTCTCATCTGTACTCTAAACATATATAAACATGTGCCGGAAAAAAATCATCGAAACTATTCTAACAAGATGCATTTTAAATGTAGAAAGGAGAAAACCAAGAATCTGCCAAATTCTGTGGAATAATTTAGGACTGCAAAATTGGTCAGTCAATACTATACAGTGAAAAGAATCTTAGGATGCTTCAAACTACACTACATAAATCTAGATTGTGAAGAAAAATCAAAAGAGCCGTAGCTCATTTTCCTGAGACCGTGACACAGGGTTAGGTGACTGCTGTTGGTCAGGCTGCTGAATCCCGTAAAACTCACCTGAACATTATCAAGAGGGAAAAATACCCCTAAGTTTACTGTGTGTGCAGCATGGCTGCTCAGAAAAGCGTGACAACTCCTTTCGTACTTACCAGATTTATAGCATATTTCCTTTATTGCTCTTTCCTCTTTGATATCCTCAGCAGTCTTATCCACCCAGTGAGAAACACCTGTGGGAAATAGTTTTAAAAGATTAGGAGATAGATAGACAAAGACCTTCAACAATTCTTAACAGTCAAATACATAATGAATTACACTTGGTTATGTTTTTTGGCTCTTAGTTTTCCTTTTTATTTCCTTCCCAATTACAACCTCTTCTTGCGGACAGGGTAATCATTCCTTTAGATTCACTCTTCATGTATGATACGTATGAATTCTGCCTCATTAAATTGATGGCATTTTCAAGGTGCCTGTTATCACAGAACCTAAAGCCTCAGAGAACTTGGCTGAAAAAAAGCTTTGGGGAAACATATCTGTCCTTTTCTTGAAATATACCACTACATCTCATCCTCTAGACACCAGAGAGGTTCAGCAGAGAGTTCAAAATGCCTCTGAGAAAGCTGTTTTTTACCGTTCTTTGGCATCCTCACGGTGCAATAAATAGCCCTATCAGAGTGTAAATAGGGACTCTTGTCCCTGTTTACAAGAGAGAGCCTGCTAGAGAAATTGAAACCAGTTCTTAACATTAGAATGGTTAGAGTACATAAATTGTGATTTTGAAGAACAATTACATAAAAAACTGATGTTGTGTACCCGAGGAAAGTACTCCTGGGGTTAATATGCAGCCCATTTTCACCTTTTACAGTGACAATTGATGCAGGTAGTCACCACCTGTGTGATACCCATACACACAAATAAGAAGAAAAACTAAGTATTTTTATGATATTTGCAAACGCCTTAGGACTGTCCCTGAGTTCAAAAAGTGGAGAGGAGGGGCAAACTGTGTCCTAGTTTCTCCTTGTAAGAGTAATTCCAAAAGTGGTACCCATTGTCCGAGGCGATGAAAAGTACTTGGCTTTCTGCAAGTCCCACTGGGTAGCTTCCGAGGGCCGTAGCTCAGTTTCCTGGGACGGTGACACAGGGTTAGGTGACAGCCGTTGGCCAGGCTGCTGAATCCCGTAAAACTCTCCTGAACATTATCAAGAGGGAAAAATACCCCAAAGATTACTGTGTGTGCAGCATGGCTGCTCAGAAAAGCGTGACAACTCCTTTCGTACTTACCAGATTTATAGCATATTTCCTTTATTGCTCTTTCCTCTTCGATATCCTCAGCAGTCTTAGGCACACAGTCAGTAACATCTGTGGGAAATATTTTTAAAAGATCAGGGGATAGCTAGACAAAGACCTTCAACAATTCTTAACAGTCAAATACATAATGAATTTCACTTGGTTATGGTTTTTGGCTTTTAGTTTTCCTTTTTATTTCCATCCCAATTACAGCCTCTGCTTCCGGACAGGGAAATCATTCCTTCACATTAGGTACTTCCAAGGGCAAGGGAATTGCAGTTACAAGCCTTGTAAGAAGATAACATGTGTTGACTTAAAATTATTAGTACTTTAACTTCTGCAGTGTGCGCCTTAGAGCAGGTTGTTCTCTCCTTTCACTCACCGGGAATGTGCAGTTCATCTCTTCCCTATGGATCTGCCATCTCTAAATGAGATTCACTGAATGGTTCAACCGCATTTAATAAGTTTTAAAACATAAGGACCTAAGTACATAAACATACACATTCAGGTAAGCTAGGAAAGAGCTTGGTATGCATTGTGTTTGCTAGACGTCAGAATAATGTTTTGTAATGAGACTGCCTATGGAGTTGAGGAAATCAGTTGAGGAGATTATATAAGTTGAATTCACAAATTATCTGAATTGGGGATCACCCTTTAAAGTCTAGTTAATGAGAAAGAGGAATGTGAGTTATACCACTGTTGAAACATACAGCTGGGCATTTCACAGGAATTAGAAAATGATGCCTCACTCGCAGCTGGTGACTGTCAGGTCTGATAATTTGGAGATTTGCTGGAAACTCTTTTAGCAACTTGTCAACCACTCTTTTATGCAAATAATGCTCATTCTAATGAATCAGTTGAGTGAGAAGTACACTATAATGTTTTACAAAATACCTTCTACTTGCTTGTAAAGGATAGAAAAAACTTGCTTACAGTTCTCTTCATCGTCCTCTTCATCATCTTCTTCATCATCCTCTTCATCGTTGAGGTTTATAATCAGTGGAGAGTGAATTGGTATTACAATATTCCCTGGACGTGTGTGTGAGCCTTGACACTGGGCTGGAGGCAGAATCACTTCTTGGTCAGCCTGTGGCAATAGCGCATCTGCAGAAAAGAGCAGGATCGGTACTAGAGAGATATAATCTACCAAATACCCAAGGAAAAATCATTCCTGCTCTGTGGATCTCAGCAATCTAAGCTACCGTTCATGACTTCATCTTTCATACCACTGGTAGCTATGACAATTTGTAACATGATAGGCAAAATTCCTGCAACAAGCCTATGCCAATGCCAAAGCATTGGCATTCCAATGCCAAAGCATTCCACGACTTCAGTATCTCGCTATAGCAGATCATGCCTGACGGCCTTGCGTGGTACGTTTCTTGCCCTTAATATACAATAGAACAAGAGTAGAAGGATATTTTCTGAATTCTAATGAAAAATCTGTTGAGAAAATATTTTTACTCACTGTTAGTAGGTGGCAGAAAAAGTCCATTGATATAACGAGGTTTGCTGTGATGGAAGGCACAGCTGATCCTCACACAGCCTGAGGGTTGTCTTTCCCACAAGCAGGCAATGTTCTTTAACTTCTGCTGCAGGAGGGAACAGTTTTCAGATACTGTAAATGAACTAGTAAAAATGGACTTAATGGATCAGTACATGATGTAACTACTGTGCACATACAAGTAAGACTTGGTGGGAGTGTATTCTGATATTTCAGAACATTTAAAGAGATCTTGAATAAAATCTGCCGTACATGTGGCAAATCTCACACAATTACTCTCTTACTATTACGAGTACATGGGTCTGTGGGAAAATGAGAAGTAAAAAACAAACCCCACAAAGATTCCTGACAAGAAACAAAAGCCTAGACATTTGGGAACTTGTAATCCTTGCACAGACCTGTCACACTTGGACTTAAAAATCTGGAAAAAAATCTTTTTTTTTTTTTCCAGTTCCCATTGGAAACATCAGCTCGGCTGCAGAAAGTCACTTTTGTTTTCAGACTTAAACATGTGTTTTGAAGGGACTTGCTCCTTTCCACCTGCATTTCCGTATCTCTAAATCCACTGAACAGATGCAACTATCTCCATTTTCATAGTGGGCGCACAGTACCGCATCCAAGAGGTTTTCCACACTGACAGAATCTGCACCCGAAGAAAACAAATTTCTGGAGATTCGCACTGGTTTCCCATACCCCCGTGGCTGTCATAAAGGTGACTCTGCTCTTTTAAAAGATTTTGGTTTTAATAAATGGGGAAGATGATGCAGTAGTCCATGTATAACAGTGTCACAGTGACAAATGCAAACTCATGTTTCTATCCTGGATACAAGCCACATCCAGGCTGAGAGCTATACACGCCAGGTGACCTGTTGTTTCTCAGTGAGTTTGTGTGTGAGTTTTTAAAGGCAACAAAGACACGCTTTAAAATATTAGAGTATTTGAAGGTCGGCTTCACCCAGTGCCAGACATTTAGAAAGAAAAGAGGCCACGTCTGGACTGTAGTCAGGAGAACTGGCCTATACCTGGAGAATCTCTGGGGTCTGGAGCCAAAGCCAATTTCCCAGCCATTAGTGACAATTAATCATCCCCCAGTGATGAAATGTGGACAATAACCAAGTGTCCATATGGCCACCCTGATTTTCACTCAGTGGAATTTAAGTAATTTTTTTGAGGACAATCCCTTTCTGAAGAGCTTTGTTTTAAACAAGAGATTTTACAGTAATTCAGGAAGTTGCTCCAAAAAGAAATTATAAACGTGGTCTATTTGTTCAGAATTAGTATTATGTTGACTCAGTAAGAAAGTGATGAGTGGTCTATAGGTGTGATTTCTAACCTCTGTGTTCTCTGATTGCCTGCGCCCAGTTGAAATTGTATATAGTTTAGATTACCTTTAGCTCTTCTCGTCACGTACCTGTGCATAGGGGGAATAAAACTGGAAATAGCATTCTGTCCCATTCGTGTCCATTTTCACCTCCATCACACTCTAGTGTGCAAAGGAGATGGTGCCTTCTGCAGGCTCGCTGAGCTGACGTCAGCAACTGCTAGCCAGTAGAGAATGTTCAACAAGTGTTCCGTAGTCTGGGTTCCATAGAATGTTTTGCGGTTGTCAAGGGCTCCTCCAGTTGGTGACGTCAGCATGATGGTTGCATGTGGCCTGTCCCGCTTGAGCATCTTTCTTGATCTCGTTTCATCAAAGTATGGAAAATCAGAGCATCTCCAAGAGGCTCCTACTCTCCCACCCCATATTCCTTTCACGTATACTGAAACAAACCCATCTTGTGGTGCTTAAATAAGCAACTTCTTCTCGTAGAACCTGTGGTCTTGGAAACAAATCTTTGAGAAGACAAAGATGAACTTTATTCTTTGAGTGTTTTTTTAACCCAAGTCCCTGTGCCCCACGTTTCTTACTGCACCTCTTTCTGTGGATTGCTGCTTCCCGCTACTAGGGTGCTAGGTGTTAAATGCTTACACTGCTGGGGTTCATTGGTTTTTCTTGTTTCTATGATGTCCAGTGCCACAGCTACAGCAGAAAGAGCAGCGGACACTTGTGTCCCTAAAGAACAGCTCTGATCCCATTCAGGTGCTAGGCATCCTCTGAATAAAAAATATCTGTGGGGAAGAAGAACCTATATATTTGACATCAGTGACTTGGAAATGAATGCTTCTGTGCACTGTGGGAACAAATCATGGGAACTTGGTAGTAAAACACAAACGGAAGCACAGAAAAGAAAAGGAGATATGACCCCAGGGAGAAAAATGCCATTACTTTGAGAGTCATAAGGATAGAGATGAAACCAAAGAAACGGGAGGGAGGATACAAGGTAAACTGCAAGAAAGAGAATCAGTGGCTCATAGCAGCATCAGAAGTGCATGAGACCAGCGGTTCCACGGGAGAAGGAGCAACAGAAAAACACAAAGAAAAACAACACAAAACCAAACAAATCAGAAAAACTCCGCAAGAACCCAGCCCAGCAGTGCATGGTGACTAGAATCACAGGACAGGTCAGCAGAGCACAGCGGTGCTGTACGACATTAGTGTGCCAGGGCAGGACTGACTGGGGCACACAGGGGAAGGAGAATTCAGGAAAGCAGATGAGGGCCATGAGTAAGGAGCCATCAGTGGGCAGAAGCAGCCCTAGGAAGGCCAGGTCAGCTGTGCCAGGGGCTATCCACAGAGGCTCTGTAGTTGCGCAGCTGGGCCTACATGAGGCACAGAAGCAGGGCTGGTCAGGAAGAACCGATTCTGCCCTGGGTTTGTGTGGCAAAGATGTGGTAGCTGGGGGCTACAGGGAGCAGCTGCTGGAAGCTTCCCATGTGTCCAACAGGGCCAATGACAACAGGGGAGAAGGGACTGGTGAGGAGGTGGTGTTGAGAAATTTGACTTTTATTTTTTCATGCCCCTGCTCGGCTGCGATTGGCAATAAACTGAGAGAAAAGGGTGAGCGATCTCTGTCCGTGTCCTTGTGTCGACCGACGAGCCTTTCGTTGTATGTTCTCCCCTCCGTGCAGCTAAAGAGCACAGCGGCAAAGCAGCTTTGGTGAGCGAGTGCCTGGCGTCCAGGCACAGTCAAGCGGCAGAGACTCAAGGGTTGTACGCCGAGGCAGAGCCTGGGTAAGGACAGCAGGCGGCTGTCCTGAGGGAGAGGTCCCCACAGCTTGGGGCCTCAGCCCGGCCTCGGCCTCGCGGCCGCCGGGACCCATCTCCGAGCACAGCTGTGGCTCCCGGGCCGGCCCTGGCCCGGCGGCAGCTGCCGCTGGGGAGAGCGGAGCTGCCCCAGGCCCGCAGCCGGGCCGGGCGGGGCGGGGCGGGGCGGCGGAACCGACCCGAGGCTGCGGGCTGCTGGACACGGGCAGCCCAGCTCACCCACCGCGCCCACGGCCGTGCCGCAGAGCTTGGCGGGGGAAGCAGTAACGGGCTCCACTTCCCGTGGCGCCCCGCGGGGGCGGCGCAGGCGCAGTCGCAGTGTGTGTGTGTGCTCGGCGCAGGCGCAGTCGCAGTGTGCGTGCTCGGCGCAGGCGCAGTCGCAGTGTGTGTGTGCTCGGCGCAGGCGCAGTCGCAGTGTGTGTGTGCTCGGCGCAGGCGCAGTCGCAGTGTGTGCTCGGCGCAGGGCTGGCAACGGGGGTTGTGAGGTGTGGGGGTGCGGTGCAGCGGAAGGTGCCGTGTTTGTTCGAGACGGAGGTGGCGAGGAGTTCGGCTGCAGGTCTCTGGCGAAAGGGATGGTGGCGCATCCGGGTCCTCACGCAGGTGTTGCGTTTGCTTTTTCTAAGTGTCGGGAACGGTCAGGGCAAGGAACGGGGTCACTCCAGGATAATGGTACTGGGAAACTTTCAAGGGACCCAACCAGTATTCTGACTTCCCGATCTGGAAAAGGCAGTCTACGGACAGACTGGGAAAACAAGAAGTAAGGGGGGGGAAACGTTTGGCGTGGTGATGACTACTTTCTCTGGAGATGTCTGAACACCTGCCTGCTGATGGGAAGTGGTGAGTGAGGTCCTTGTTTTGCTTTGCTTTGCTTGTGTGTGTGGCTTTTACTTTACCTATTAAACTGTTTTCATGTGAACCGAGGAGTTTTCTCTCAGTTGTCCTGATTTTCTCCCACACGTCAATGGGGCGGGGAGTGAGTGAGTGAGCGAGCGAGCGAGCAAACTGCTGTGTGGGGCTTAGTTGCCTGCTGGGGCAATTCCTCAGTTGGTGTTCCTTCATCAAGAAGAATCTGACACGGGATTAGATCTCAAACTGGCCCATGCATGTTCAAAGATTCTGTATTTTATGCTTATGGCTACAAACGCAGTTCCTAAAACAGAAAGTATTTAACAGCAGGATGCTTTTGCCATAGTTCACTGGACTGGCCTGGGTATTGCTTGGAATAAAATGGTGCTATTGCCTTTCAGCTCCAAACTGAGGGCTCAGAGCAGCTCACTGGGTTGAATTTCCGTTGCCCATTGTCATAAAGGAAGGCACGTCTCTAAATATTGCAGTGCTAGACTGGAAACCCTTCTAGTGTATATGCACTACTTGAACTGCATACAAAGGCAAAATTATCTCTAACCAATAATGGGAAATGCAGAAAGAGTTCGCAAGGAGATTGTCTTTCTTCTTTTGTCTTAGAGCAATTTCCAAGCTGGCACGTCTTCGGGAAACACTGGAGTACGTAGATAGGATTAGAAATCAGGAATAGGATGGATAGGGCTGGGCTGATAGAGTCCAGTTGTCAGGAATAAGAATCTGCATGAGAACAAGGCAGTAGCATAGCCATGATGAAGGATTAAAATTTAATCACTTTTGAAGTGTTACAGTGTACTTCCTACGTGTTATTTTTGGAATTTGCATTCTTATCGTGTTTGGTTTCTCCTCTTGAGAATTCCCCTATCTTTCTGCAATTTAGGTTGTTCTTGTGAATTCAGGTACTTTCTTCATCTCCCTCCTGTCTTCATACCCTTCTCGTTTGTGGTTCACTTCCATGTCTTTTCGGTGCTGTTGTCAAAATACAAACACAGAACACCTTGTGCATAATTTCCTATGGCAAAACTATACGCTCTTTCAGAAGCAGTTTAAGCAGTAAACCGTCGACACAAGAGGCAAGGTCAAGTTGTCATCTCTGCTTTCTGCTCAGCTGTAAAATCTATTAATTTTAGGCCCTCAGGGCATTCTGTGAATGTTTACTAGAGTGATTCCTTTCATGAATTAGGACCGTGGCTGATGAGTGTTTGGCTTTTGGAGATGCTACATAAGCAGACAAAGAGAGACAAATAGACCACGCTCATGCAGTGTCTCTGCTGAGCTTTGTCTAGTGCTACAAGCCAAACCCCCTCCTGTAGCTCCTCATTGTAAAGGCAAGTACAACTTTTGCCTTCAGATCAGTAACACTGTACAAAATTAGGAATTATTGTCTGCAAATCCATACAACTCCTAACTGTTCTTTCAGACTGCTCAGCATTGCATAGGATCTTTTTGGGATTTGGTTGGGGGAGTTGTTACTATGAAATTCTGGTTTCTAGGTGGGGAGAGACCAGGCGGTCAAAATCTCTATCAAGCAGTTACCTGAATGGTTGTTTTAGTCTTGGAGAATGTTTGTGCCTGTGGATTTCTCTTCCTTGGAGTTGGTGCATTATAGGATCCTGAAGTGTATTTGTCTGTAGGAAGAGCATAGACATGGTTTCCTCACTTGAGATGTACTTTCTGGGAAGACTCTCTTAGCCTGACAGGTGAATCAGATATTACATTATTACAAATACTGCGTTAGCTGAAGCATCCACAAATGCATCAGGTGACTCATGCGATTCTGCCATGGTTGTCCTGGACTTTAACTAAGTGCATGTTCCTGTCATGAAAATTTTCCCAAAGGCATCAACTGCTTTTAGAAGAAACTAATCCATAATTCTGTCCTCCTGTTTTATCCCTGCTTGTGAACGCACTTAGGTGCAAGGCAATGTTATGTTTAAGTACCCTTGTTTTCTCTTAGTTCCAGACTAAAACTGATGTTTTGTACCCGAGGAAAGTACTCCTGGCGTTAATATTGAGCCCATTTTCATCTTTTCCAGTGACAATTGATGCAGGTAGCCACCACCTGTGTGATACCCATGCACACAAATAAGAAGAAAAACTTAAGTATTTTTATGATATTTGCAAACGCCTTAGGACTGTCCCTGAGTTCAAAAAGTGGAGAGGAGGGGCAAACTGTGTCCTAGTTTCTCCTTGTAAGAGTAATTTCAAAAGTGGTACCCATTGTCCAAGGCGATGAAAAGTACTTGGCTTTCTGCAAGTCCCACTGGGTAGCTTCCGAGGGCCGTAGCTCAGTTTCCTGGGAGGGTGACACAGGGTTAGGTGACTGCCGTTGGTCAGGCTGCTGAATCCCATAAAACTCTCCTGAACATTATCAAGAGGGAAAAATATCCCAAAGATTACTGTGTGTGCAGCATGGCTGCTCAGAAAAGCGTGACAACTCCTTTCGTACTTACCAGATTTATAGCATATTTCCTTTATTGCTCTTTCCTCTTCGATATCCTCAGCAGTCTTAGGCACACAGTCAGTAACATCTGTGGGAAATATTTTTAAAAGATCAGGGGATAGCTAGACAAAGACCTTCAACAATTCTTAACAGTCAAATACATAATGAATTTCACTTGGTTACGCTTTTTGGCGTTTAGTTTTCCTTTTTATTTCCATCCCAATTACAACCTCTGCTTCCGGACAGGGAAATCATTCCTTCACATTAGGTACTTCCAAGGGCAAGGGAATTGCAGTTACAAGCCTTGTAAGAAGATAACATGTGTTGACTTAAAATTATTAGTATTTTAATTTGTGCAGTGTGCGCCTTAGAGCAGGTTGTTCTCTGCTTTCACTCACCGGGAATGTGCAGTTCATCTCTTCCCTATGGATCTCCCATCTCTAAATGAAATTCACTGAATGGTTCAACCACACTTAAAAACTTTTAAAACATAAGGACCTAAGTATATAAACATACACATTCAGGTAAACTAGGAAAGAGCTTGGTATGCATTTTGTCTGCTAGATTTCAGAATAATGTTCTGTGATGAGACTGCTTACGGAGTTGAGAAAATCGGTACAACAGATTATATAAGTTGAATTCACACAATTGTCTTTTGTAAACAAAGCTGTGACTTCCATCAGCTTCACTGATGAGTGAGTACAGCCCGTGTTCGAAAGCTGGTTTCCAGGAAAAGAAGTACCTCCTAAGCCTGTAACGTCATCCCTGAATTATGAGGACTTGTGAAGAGTATTCGATGGCCATCTGAATTGTGGATCATATTATCTGAATTGGGGATCACCCTTTAAAGTCTAGTTAATGAGAAAGAGGAATGTGAGTTATACCACTGTTGAAACATACAGCTGGGCATTTCACAGGAGTTAGAAAATGGTGCCTCACTCGCAGCTGGTGACTGTCAGGTCTGATAATTTGGAGATTTGCTGGAAACTCTTTTAGCAACTTGTCAACCACTCTTTTATGCAAATAGTGCTTATTCTAATGAATCAGTTGAGTGAGAAGTACACTATAATGTTTTACAAAATACCTTCTACTTGCTTGTAAAGGATAGAAAAAACTTGCTTACAGTTCTCTTCATCATCCTCTTCATCATCCTCTTCATCATCCTCTTCATCGTTGAGGTTTATAATCAGTGGAGGGTGAATTGGTATTACAGTATTCTCTGGACGTGTGTGTGAGCCTTGACACTGGGCTGGAGGCAGAATCACTTCTTGGTCAGCCTGTGGCAATGGCGCATCTGCAGAAAAGAGCATTAGGTTTATTTTGTGAAGAGGGACCTGTGATAATCAAATCCAGGTTGAGACTATCTGGTCTAATTTCAAAACCATTGTCATATAGATATTGCAGTCATTTCCACCTGTGGCCATTTGCACGTCTTGTGCTTCCCTACTCTCACTTGTGCGAAGGAGATGGTAGCTTCTTTAGTCTTTTTGAGTTCACATTCTCTACCAGTTGCTAGGCAGTATAGAATGTTCCATTGCCATGGCTGCCAATGGCTTGTCTAGCTGTTGACATCATCATAATGGTTCCGTGTGGCCTGTCCAGCTTGAACATCTTTCTTTATCTCGTTTCATCAAAGTATTGAAAATCACACGATCTCAAAGAGTCTTCCATTCTCCCGTCCCATGTTTCTTTAATGTAAAATGGAACAAACCCATCTTGTGGTGCTTAAATAAGACCCAACTTCTTCCTGTGTAGAACCTGTTGTCTTGAGAGCACAAAGATGAACATTATTCTTTGAGCGTCTTTTAACGCAAGTCCTTGTGCTCCACGTTTCTTACTTCACTCCTTTTAGTGAATTGAGAAATTACCTGATTCCTGCTCTTAGGTGCTGTGTGTTAACTGCTTACACTGCTGGGGTTCATTGTTTTTTCTTGCTTCCATGATGTCTACTGCTACAGCAGAAAGAGCAGTGGATGCTTATGTCCCTAACAAGCAGCTCTGATCCCATTCAGGCCCCAGGCTGCCTCTGAACAAAATATATAGTCCTGTGTTCAGCAGTAGCAGTCATTTTTCTCCTTCTTAGTAGCTGGTGCAGTGCTGTGGTTTTGACTTTCGGCCTGGGAGCAGCGCTGATAACACCAGTGCTTTTAGTTCTTGCTAAGTAGTGTTTAGTCTGACCAAGGGCTTTCTGAGTCTCATGCTCTGCCAGGGAGGAGGGAAGCTGGGAGGAAGCAGAGACAGAACACCTGACCCAAGCTAGCCAAAGAGGTATTCCATACCACAGCACGTCATGCCCAGTTTGTAAAACTGGGGGCAGTTACCCGGAAGGTCTAGATCACTGCTCGGGTCGGGCTGGGTATCGGTCGGCGGGTGGTGGGCAGTTGTGTTCTGTTCCTTTGTTATTTCCCTTGTCATTATTATTATTATTGGTGGTAGCAGTAGTGGTTTGTGTTATACCTTAGTTACTGGACTGCTCCTATCTCAGCCCGTGGGAGTTACATTCTTTTGATTCTCCTCCCCGTCCCTTCTGGAGCAGGGTCAGGGGAGAAGGGGGGAAGTGAGACAGAGACTGCATGGTCTGATTTACGGCTGGGCTTAAACCACAACAAATATTTAGAGGGGTAGATGAAGCTGTAGATTTGACATAGGCTCAATTCCTCAGCAGTGAGTGACATCAGTGACTTGGAGATACCAGCAACAGTGGCAGGGCCTCTGGGATAACATGTTTAAGAAAGGAGAAAAAAAAACAACCAAAAACCTGCAGTGATGCACCTGAAGAGAGGGGTGAGAATCTGTGAGTGCAGCAAATCTGCAGACCCCAATTGCCGTGAAGAAGTAGTTGCTGGAGCAGAGATTCCCTTGCAGTCCATGTGAAGACTGTGGTGAAGACCATGGTGAGGCAGGCTGTCCCCCTGCAGCCCATGAAGGACCCCGCTCTGGAGCAGGGGATACCCAAAGGAGGTTGTGACCCCATGGGAAGCCAGCACCGCAGATGTCTGAACACCTGCCTGCTGCTGGGAAGTGGTGAGTGATGTCCTTGCTTTGCTTGTGTGTGCAGCTTTGCATTCCCCTTTGAATTGTTTTTATGTGAACACAGGAGTCTTCTCACTGTTGCCCTTCTGCTTCTTTCTTACAAGTCACCAGGGAGGAGGGAATGAGTGAGTTAGCAAACTGCTGTGTGGGGCTTAGTTGCCGGCTGGGGTTAAACTGTGGTACTTCCTCAGTTGTTGTTTCTTTATACAGAAGAACCTGATGGGGATTAGATCTCAAACTGGCACATGCTGGGTTTTCTTTACAAAGTACAGGCAAGGATACCAGAGAGGGCTGTGACTGCTAGGGTAGAAGCAGGGAGGTTTCTGGAAAATCAATCCGTTTTCTCTGTCCTCTGAAAATTTCCCTTTTCATGAAATCTTCATGGATGCTGCATTTTAAGATTAATGGTGACAGACCTGGTTTTTAAGATAGGAAGTATTTAACACCAGGATGCCTTTGCCATCTCGCATTGCACTGGCCTGCTTTTAATAGCATAACAGAGGAAGAAGTTTTGTTGGTTTGAGGTGCCAAGTTCTCTGCAAAGAGCTTTGAGGCTGAAGGATGAGGCTGAAGAAGGTGTAATACTGTGCTTGTCAATTCAATGTGGTCAAAGTTCAGTGTAATTTATATTAAGTGATTACAGTCTTGATACAAGCAAGGGAAATAATGAAAATAAAATATGATACGTCTTCACTTTTATTAGGTAAATGTATCGTACATTTAGGATTATAGTGAAATTATTGTTAAACAATTTCCACAATTTCTAATGTATTGAAACACTACAGAGAGTACCCTACATCTTACTTTTGAAATTTACAATTTTATGATCGTTTGAACTACAGTTGAGAATTCCCTTATTTCAGTTTAGACTGTTCTTGTGAATTCAAGTACTCGTTTCATCTCCCTTCTGTCTTCATATCGGTTTCCTTTTTGGGTCGCTTCCATGTGTTCTTGGCTCTGTTGTTAAAATAGATACGCAGAACACGGTTTTGTGCATTATTTCATACAGTAAAATTATACACTCTTTCAGTAAAACTATACAAAATTAGGAATCACTTAGTTCTACAGGCCAAATTTCAGGTCTGCACATCAACACAACTCTTAACTGCTCTTCCAGACTGCTCAGCATTGCGTAGGACCTTTTGGGATTTGGTTGGGGAAGTTGTTACTTTGGAATTTTGGTTTCTAGGTGGGGAGAGACCAGGCGGTCAAAATCTCTATCAAGCAGTTACCTGAATGGTTGTTTTAGTCTTGGAGAATGTTTTTGCCTGTGGATTTCTTTTCCCCCAGGTTGGTGCATTATAGGATCCTGAAGTGTATTTGTCTGTAGGAAGAGCATAGACATGGTTTCCTCACTTGAGATGTACTTTCTGGGAAGACTCTCTTAGCCTGACAGGTGAATCAGATATTACATTATTACAAATATTACTTTAGCTGAAGTACCCATGAGTGCATCGGGTGAGTCCTGCAGCACCTCTGAAACAGAAGCTAGGATTAAGTACAGATTCTCTCTCTCTCTAGTTCTCTCTTCAAAGATTTTTTTTGTAATCTTTCAGGCTTTCCATAAGGCTCACAGGACCTCCCAAGCGAGGCAACTCTGCCACGGTCATTCTGGACTTTAACCAAGTGCATGTTCCTATACTGAAAATCTTCCAGAAGGCATCAGCTGCTTTTAGAGGAAACTAATGCATAATCCGGTCCTCCTGTTTTATCCCTGCTTGTGAATGTACTTAGATGCAAGGCAACGTTATGTGTAAGTACCCTTGTTTTCTCTTAGTTCCAGACTAATCGCATTAATTCACATTATTAATTCCGTACTAAAACTGAAATTTTCAGTTTACACCCAACGCTGCAGTATTACCGTAGATGTCCGTTTGTGTCCAAAATTTCCTATTTTTGGCAGGCTCATTCTTTCCTTTGGAGCATTTCCGAACAGATGGCTCGGGAACTGCTGAAAAAAACCCAAAAAACAGTAGCAAAAATGGTAATTGTTGGTATAACAAAAATCATATAAACATAGAATCATATAATCACAGAATGGTTAGAGTTAGAAAGGACCTCAAAGGTCATCTAGTTCCAACCCCTCTGCCGCAGGTAGGGTCTCCTCACACTAGACCATGTCACCCAAGGCTCTGTCCAGCCTGGCCTTGAACTCTGCCAGGAATGGAGCATTTACCACTAATTAGGCAACCTGTTCCAGTGCCTCATGACCCTCATAGTAAAGAACTAGTTCCTTAAATCTAACCTTAACATTTTAAGTTTAAAAACATTGTCCTATTGCTACCATCCCTGATGAAAAGTCCCTCTCTGGTATCTTTGTAGGCCCCAGTTGTGGTTTAAGCCCAGCCAGCAACTTAGAACTGGCTGGGCTTAAACCACCACAGCCCCCTTCATATACTGGAAGGCTGCTATGAGGTCTTTATGAAGCCGACTCTTCTCCAGGCTGAACAGCTGCAGTTTTTTTTTCAGCCTGTCTTCATATGGCTCAAGGCTCCTTGTCATCGCTGTGGCCCTCCTCTGGACTTGTTCCAAAAATCCCATGTCCTTTTTATGTTGAGAACACCAGAACTGCACACAATACTCCGAGTGGGGTCTCACAAGAGCAGAGTAGAGGGGCAGGATCTCCTCCTTTGACCTGCTGGTCACGGTCCTTTTGATGCAGCCCAGGATACAGTTGGCTTTCTGGACTGCGAGCGCACACTTCTGGCTCATTTTCAGCTAATACCCCAAAGTCCTTCTCCGCAGGGCTGCTCTGAATCACTTCACTGCCCAACCTGTAGCTGTGCCTGGGATTGCCCTGACCCAGCAACCTTGCACTTTGCTATGTTGAACTTCATGAGGTTGGCATTGGCCCACAACTCCCCCTGGATGGCACCCCTTCCCTCCAGCTTATCAACCAAACCACATAACTTAGCGTCGTTGGCAAACATGGACACTGTCCATGTCGCCGACAAAGATGTTGAACAGGGATCAGTCCTAACACCAACCCCTGAGGGACACCACTTATTACTGGTCTCCAGTTGCATGTTGAGCCCTTGACCACAACTCTCTGTGTGCAGCCATCCAGCCAATTCTTTATCCACCGGGTGGTCCATCCATTAAATGTATGTCTCTCCAGTTTAGAGACAAGGATGTCGCGTGGGACAGTGTTGAATGATTTTCACAAGTCCAGATACGGTCAGGAAAAGGAGAAAGTCATATAAACCCCAAATGATGTATTAGATTTTTGAGGTTCTATTAGCAAGTTAAAAATAAAGCAAAGGTCATACAGTTATGGTTACATCCAAACCAGATATCCAAGAAGAACAAAAGAAGTCTCAGTATCCCACCTGTAGGCTCCTGTCAAATGTGAGAATAGTACATATTATCAAGAGGACAAAGACAAAGGAAAATATCATCCTGTATGAATGCAGGAAGAATGAAATTGTGCTCCGTCCAACAGAAAAAAAAAGTGAAAATACAATAATCATAAAAATTTACACTGCATTTGAATGAAGAGCAGTTTGAGTAAGATCTAATCCTTTTTTATTCAAGATGAAAAAAAAATCCTGAATAACATAATTGTAAATCCACCATACTTAATTGAGAAGTTAAAGGTACTATTCCAAGCTTTAATACATATTTCAAAAGAATGAAAAACACATTAATGAATGTGGATTGGTATATTCATACATATCAGCACATCATTGCAGTCGTCCCTCTCTGTTGGGCAGAGAAAAGAATTCCTGCTTTGAAGGTGGTTAATTACTGTTGATGAATATTCTGTCTGACTAATTGCAGAGCTTTATAAAGCATTGCATTTCTGTCTGTGAGTACTGCTGCAATCTAGGTATGAAAGTTACGCTACATCAAATTTGCTCTTACCTGTCTTCAGGCATAAATCACGTATTCTACCTGCAGGGACACAATCGACCACAGCACAATACAGGCAGGTATATTAGAGGCATTTTAAGAATCTTCCATTTAAGCAGGAACCCACCTCTAGGTCGGCTAAACTTGGGTTCTTGGGTGACTGTGACAGTTCGGTAGACTACATACGCTGATCTTCGTGGCTCTGAAGAATGGGAATGAGGCTTTCTTCCAGGTTCTCTCACATTAGGAAGAGAATCGTTTTCACCATCCTTACAGTGACCCTTTGGTTGGTAACTGGGTTGTGCATTAGGTTCTGCAGTGTGGCTTTCTAAAAGTGAAAAAACAAACCATACTGTTGTGCTATTACTGAAAATTTGACATACTGCAGGAGACTGAAGGCTGGAAGACAAGATTAAGAAAGTATTCATTGTGGATAGCCCAATCCAAATATAGACAGTTATGTCATTCATGAGGTAATGTTTAGCTGTAAGGACTCCACGCTCAAGTATCTTACCTCCATTTTCAAAGGATCTGCAACCAGTTCTGGAAATACTCGCTTTTGGTACTCTCCTTCCCGTACTCCCTCCTCCTCCTCTACTTGTGTTGCTCAATTCTGCAGGAATTGTATTGCTTTCACCTGTGAAAGCACCAGAAACAATGTTTCAGCTGCTGATGTTTAAGCACTGGGAAGGGCACTGCCATTCGCTTCCTCCCACCTCTGGGAGCTTGTCATGAGTTCAGTGCAGTTGCCTTCCAACTCCCTTTTTATATTCTTCTCTCTCTTTCGGCTGTTCTTTGGATCCTGCCTGGAGTAACTCCACTACCTGAGCTATAACACTCATGCCCTCCAAGAAAATACCGTTGTACACAGAGTAAAGAAGGCACTGGCTCCAAAGGAAAGAACCAGCTCCAAGTGACCTGCTTGTTCTTCAGCTTCCCACTTCCCATGAATGGTAGTTATGAATCCTACCTGACCAAATTGATGGTATTTTCAAGCTGCCTGTCATCACAGAACTTAATGCCTCGGAGAACTCAATTAAAGAAATGCTTTGGGTAAATCTGTCTATGCTTTCCTCAGAATGTATCTTATGAAAAATAAGGATGTGCCTTAAACCCAGATATTTCTTACTGTTTCTCTCATCTGTACTCTAAACATATATAAACATGTGCCAGAAAAAAATCATCGAAACTATTCTAACAAGATGCATTTTAAATGTAGAAAGGAGAAAACCAAGAATCTGCCAAATTCTGTGGAATAATTTAGGACTGCAAAATTGGTCAGTCAATACTATACAGTGAAAAGAATCTTAGGATGCTTCAAACTACACTACATAAATTTAGATTGTGAAGAAAAATCAAAAGAGCCGTAGCTCATTTTCCTGAGACGGTGACACAGGGTTAGGTGACTGCTGTTGGTCAGGCTGCTGAATCCCGTAAAACTCACCTGAACATTATCAAGAGGGAAAAATACCCCTAAGTTTACTGTGTGTGCAGCATGGCTGCTCAGAAAAGCGTGACAACTCCTTTCGTACTTACCAGATTTATAGCATATTTCCTTTATTGCTCTTTCCTCTTTGATATCCTCAGCAGTCTTATCCACCCAGTGAGAAACACCTGTGGGAAATAGTTTTAAAAGATTAGGAGATAGATAGACAAAGACCTTCAACAATTATTAACAGTCAAATACATAATGAATTACACTTGGTTACGTTTTTTGGCTCTTAGTTTTCCTTTTTATTTCCTTCCCAATTACAACCTCTTCTTGCGGACAGGGAAATCATTCCTTTAGATTCACTCTTCATGTATGATACGTATGAATTCTGCCTCATTAAATTGATGGCATTTTCAAGGTGCCTGTTATCACAGAACCTAAAGCCTCAGAGAACTTGGCTGAAAAAAAGCTTTGGGGAAACATATCTGTCCTTTTCTTGAAATATACCACTACGTCTCATCCTCTAGACACCAGAGAGGTTCAGCAGAGAGTTCAAAATGCCTCTGAGAAAGCTGTTTTTTACCGTTCTTTGGCATCCTCACGGTGCAATAAATAGCCCTATCAGAGTGTAAATAGGGACTCTTGTCCCTGTTTACAAGAGAGAGCCTGCTAGAGAAATTGAAACCAGTTCTTAACATTAGAATGGTTAGAGTACATAAATTGTGATTTTGAAGAACAATTACACAAAAAACTGATGTTGTGTACCCGAGGAAAGTACTCCTGGGGTTAATATGCAGCCCATTTTCACCTTTTACAGTGACAATTGATGCAGGTAGTCACCACCTGTGTGATACCCATACACACAAATAAGAAGAAAAACTAAGTATTTTTATGATATTTGCAAACGCCTTAGGACTGTCCTGAGTTCAAAAAGTGGAGAGGAGGGGCAAACTGTGTCCTAGTTTCTCCTTGTAAGAGTAATTTCAAAAGTGGTACCCATTGTCCGAGGCGATGAAAAGTACTTGGCTTTCTGCAAGTCCCACTGGGTAGCTTCCGAGGGCCGTAGCTCAGTTTCCTGGGACGGTGACACAGGGTTAGGTGACTGCCGTTGGCCAGGCTGCTGAATCCCGTAAAACTCTCCTGAACATTATCAAGAGGGAAAAATACCCCAAAGATTACTGTGTGTGCAGCATGGCTGCTCAGAAAAGCGTGACAACTCCTTTCGTACTTACCAGATTTATAGCATATTTCCTTTATTGCTCTTTCCTCTTCGATATCCTCAGCAGTCTTAGGCACACAGTCAGTAACATCTGTGGGAAATATTTTTAAAAGATCAGGGGATAGCTAGACAAAGACCTTCAACAATTCTTAACAGTCAAATACATAATGAATTTCACTTGGTTACGGTTTTTGGCTTTTAATTTTCCTTTTTATTTCCATCCCAATTACAACCTCTGCTTCCGGACAGGGAAATCATTCCTTCACATTAGGTACTTCCAAGGGCAAGGGAATTGCAGTTACAAGCCTTGTAGGAACATGTGTTGACTTAAAATTATTAGTATTTTAATTTGTGCAGTGTGCGCCTTAGAGCAGGTTGTTCTCTGCTTTCACTCACCGGGAATGTGCAGTTCATCTCTTCCCTATGGATCTCCCATCTCTAAATGAAATTCACTGAATGGTTCAACCACACTTAAAAACTTTTAAAACCTAAGGACCTAAGTATATAAACATACACATTCAGGTAAACTAGGAAAGAGCTTGGTATGCATTTTGTCTGCTAGATTTCAGAATAATGTTCTGTGATGAAACTGCTTACGGAGTTGAGAAAATCGGTACAACAGATTATATAAGTTGAATTCACACAATTGTCTTTTGTAAACAAAGCTGTGACTTCCATCAGCTTCACTGATGAGTGAGTACAGCCCGTGTTCGAAAGCTGGTTTCCAGGAAAAGAAGTACCTCCTAAGCCTGTAACGTCATCCCTGAATTATGAGGACTTGTGAAGAGTATTCGATGGCCATCTGAATTGTGGATCATATTATCTGAATTGGGGATCACCCTTTAAAGTCTAGTTAATTAGAAAGAGGAATGTGAGTTATACCACTGTTGAAACATACAGCTGGGCATTTCACAGGAGTTAGAAAATGATGCCTCACTCGCAGCTGGTGACTGTCAGGTCTGATAATTTGGAGATTTGCTGGAAACTCTTTTAGCAACTTGTCAACCACTCTTTTATGCAAATAGTGCTTATTCTAATGAATCAGTTGAGTGAGAAGTACACTATAATGTTTTACAAAATACCTTCTACTTGCTTGTAAAGGATAGAAAAAACTTGCTTACAGTTCTCTTCATCGTCCTCTTCATCATCTTCTTCATCATCCTCTTCATCGTTGAGGTTTATAATCAGTGGAGAGTGAATTGGTATTACAGTATTCCCTGGACGTGTGTGTGAGCCTTGACACTGGGCTGGAGGCAGAATCACTTCTTGGTCAGCCTGTGGCAATAGCGCATCTGCAGAAAAGAGCAGGATCGGTACTAGAGAGATATAATCTACCAAATACCCAAGGAAAAATCATTCCTGCTCTGTGGATATCAGCAATCTAAGCTACCGTTCATGACTTCATCTTTCATACCACTGGTAGCTATGACAATTTGTAACATGATAGGCAAAATTCCTGCAACAAGCCTATGCCAATGCCAAAGCATTGGCATTCCAATGCCAAAGCATTCCACGACTTCAGTATCTCGCTATAGCAGATCATGCCTGACGGCCTTGCGTGGTACGTTTCTTGCCCTTATTATACAATAGAACAAGAGTAGAAGGATATTTTCTGAATTCTAATGAAAAATCTGTTGAGAAAATATTTTTACTCACTGTTAGTAGGTGGCAGAAAAAGTCCATTGATATAACGAGGTTTGCTGTGATGGAAGGCACAGCTGATCCTCACACAGCCTGAGGGTTGTCTTTCCCACAAGCAGGCAATGTTCTTTAACTTCTGCTGCAGGAGGGAACAGTTTTCAGATACTGTAAATGAACTAGTAAAAATGGACTTAATGGATCAGTACATGATGTAACTACTGTGCACATACAAGTAAGACTTGGTGGGAGTGTATTCTGATATTTCAGAACATTTAAAGAGATCTTGAATAAAATCTGCCGTACATGTGGCAAATCTCACACAATTACTCTCTTACTATTACGAGTACATGGGTCTGTGGGAAAATGAGAAGTAAAAAACAAACCCCACAAAGATTCCTGACAAGAAACAAAAGCCTAGGCATTTGGGAACTTGTAATCCTTGCACAGACCTGTCACACTTGGACTTAAAAATCTGGAAAAAAATCTTTTTTTTTTTTTTCCAGTTCCCATTGGAAACATCAGCTCGGCTGCAGAAAGTCACTTTTGTTTTCAGACTTAAACATGTGTTTTGAAGGGACTTGCTCCTTTCCACCTGCATTTCCGTATCTCTAAATCCACTGAACAGATGCAACTATCTCCATTTTCATAGTGGGCGCACAGTACCGCATCCAAGAGGTTTTCCACACTGACAGAATCTGCACCCGAAGAAAACAAATTTCTGGAGATTCGCACTGGTTTCCCATACCCCCGTGGCTGTCATAAAGGTGACTCTGCTCTTTTAAAAGATTTTGGTTTTAATAAATGGGGAAGATGATGCAGTAGTCCATGTATAACAGTGTCACAGTGACAAATGCAAACTCATGTTTCTATCCTGGATACAAACCGCATCCAGGCTGAGAGCTATACACGCCAGGTGACCTGTTGTTTCTCAGTGAGTTTGTGTGTGAGTTTTTAAAGGCAACAAAGACACGCTTTAAAATATTAGAGTATTTGAAGGTCGGTTTCACCCAGTGCCAGACATTTAGAAAGAAAAGAGGCCACGTCTGGACTGTAGTCAGGAGAACTGGCCTATACCTGGAGAATCTCTGGGGTCTGGAGCCAAAGCCAATTTCCCAGCCATTAGTGACAATTAATCATCCCCCAGTGATGAAATGTGGACAACAACCAAGTGTCCATATGGCCACCCTGATTTTCACTCAGTGGAATTTAAGTAATTTTTTTGAGGACAATCCCTTTCTGAAGAGCTTTGTTTTAAACAAGAGATTTTACAGTAATTCAGGAAGTTGCTCCAAAAAGAAATTATAAACGTGGTCTATTTGTTCAGAATTAGTATTATGTTGACTCAGTAAGAAAGTGATGAGTGGTCTATAGGTGTGATTTCCAACTTCTATGTTCTTTGATTGCCTGTGCGCTGTTGAAATTGTATATAGTTTAGATTACCTTTAGCTCTTCTCGACACCTCTGAAAATTATGTATTTTGATTTACAGGTGCTGCTGTGACACAGAGAAGATGCCATAGCAACTTGAAAGTTTACATAATGGTCCTCCCTTTCAACATGGAGATATCAAGAAAATCAAGGATACAAACCACTCTAAAATCTAAAGTATTTACCTGTGCATAGGGGGAATGAAAATGGAAATTGAGTTCATTCTCTGCTGCTGCTATCTTCACCTCTTCTACCTGTCCTTTTCTCTCAATACTCTCTGAACAGACATGAAAACATGAAAGCTTTTACATTCTGGCAAACCGTAATCTTATCCTAAAATCAGTAGCTTTGTTTCAAAATCTGGACCTTGAGAATATTAGCTCTGCTGGGGTTTTTTTGAAACAAAACTCCACAAAGCAATAGGCTTCGAGGAAGGATGTGGTACCTTCAGGCATCCTGAGCTGAAGGAGGCAGCTGCTGTCCGGTGTAGAGTGTTCCGTTTCCACGGTTGCCAACGGCTCCTCCTGCTGGTGACATCAGCACGATGGTTCCATGTGGCCTGTCCAGCTTGAACATCTTCCTTTCTCTTGTTGCTTCAGAGTAAAGTATGGAAAACGGGACCGTCTCTCAGAGTCTCCCATTCTGGTGTTTCTTTACTGTAAAATGTAGTAGGGTGCTAGGTGTTAACTGCTTACATTGCTGGCGTTCCTTGTTTTTTCTTGTTTCTACGATGTCCACATCTGCCACAGCAGAAAGAGCAACGGACACATGGATCCCTAACAAAAACTGCTGTTCCCATTCAGGTCCCAGGCTGCCTCTGAACAAACAAAATATTTGGGGGGGGGGGGGGGGGCGGAAATTAAATTTTGGTCCTGGAAATCAGTGAAGGCATGCTGTTATCTCCAGTTCGTGGGGTCAAATCCACAGCAGTGAGAGACATCTGTGACTTGGAAATGAACACCTATGAGCACTTTTTTATAAAAACGGGGAATTTAGGGAAAACAAACAAATAGAAAATCACAAAGTAAAAAAACCCAACAAACTCCACAAGAACCCCACCCAGCAGTGCATGGTGACTAGACTCAGGACAGGTCAGCAGAGCACAGCGGTGCTGTATGACATTAGTGTGCCAAGGCAGGACTGACTGGGGCACACAGGGGAAGGAGAATTCAGGAAAGCAGATGAGGGCCATGAGTAAGGAGCCATCAGCGGGCAGAAGCAGCCCAGGGGCTGGATAGCCCAGGGGCTATCCACAGAGGCTCTGTAGTTGTGCAGCTGGGCCTACATGAGGCACAGAAGCAGGGCTGGTCAGGAAGAACCGATTCTGCCCTGGGTTTGTGTGGCAAAGATGTGGTAGCTGGGGGCTACAGGGAGCAGCTGCTGGAAGCTTCCCATGTGTCCAACAGGGCCAATGACAACAGGGGAGAAGGGACTGGTGAGGAGGTGGTGTTGAGAAATTTGACTTTTATTTTTTCATGCCCCTGCTCGGCTGCGATTGGCAATAAACTGAGAGAAAAGAGTGAGCGATCTCTGTCCGTGTCCTTGTGTCGACCGACGAGCCTTTCGTTTTATGTTCTCCCCTCTGTGCAGCTGAAGAGCACAGCGGCAAAGCAGCTTTGGTGAGCGAGTGCCTGGCGTCCAGGCACAGTCAAGCGGCAGAGACTCAAGGGTTGTACGCCGAGGCAGAGCCTGGGTAAGGACAGCAGGCGGCTGTCCTGAGGGAGAGGTCCCCACAGCTTGGGGCCTCAGGCCGGCCTCGGCCTCGCGGCCGCCGGGACCCATCTCCGAGCACAACTGTGGCTCCCGGGCCGGCCCTGGCCCGGCGGCAACTGCCGCTGGGGAGAGCGGAGCTGCCCCAGGCCCGCGGCCGGGCCGGGCCGGGCGGGGCGGGGCGGCGGAACCGACCCGAGGCTGCGGGCTGCTGGACACGGGCAGCCCAGCTCACCCACCGCGCCCACGGCCGTGCCGCAGAGCTTGGCGGGGGGGGCAGTAACGGGCTCCACTTCCCGTGGCGCCCCGCGGGCGCGGCGCAGGCGCAGTGTGGGCTGGGTTCGGCTCGGCTCGGCTCGGCGCGGCGCGGGGCTGGCGGTGGGTTGGGGTCGGGATCATGAGGCGTCGGGGTGCGGTGCAGCGGAAGGTGCCGTGTTTGTTCGTGACGGAGGTGAAGGAGGAGCCGTCGGCCAAGCGGGAGCGGCAGGTGGTCGGGGCGGCACGGGGCTGGGAGGGCGGTAGGAGGTGGGGGCCCCAGTCTCCGCGGCGGGGCCGAGTCCGGTGCCGGGTCGAGCTGACCGGAGCGCACCCGACGGGGTGAGTCAGCCGAGTGGTGAGAGGTTTGGCTGCAGGTCTCTGGCGAAATGGACGGTGGCGTATCCAGGTGCTCACGCAAGAGTCGGAAATGGTCACGGCAAGGAACGAGCCTGCTCCACCGTGGACAGACTGGGAGTTGTGTAAAACTGTCGCGCCATGCCCGCCTGTGAGCCTTGTGGGGAATAAACGCGCTTTTTTCTCTTCTTTTTTGTTGTGATCCGGGCAGTAACAGGGTTATGCGGGAAGAATTCCTTTGAGGCTGTAAAACGTGGGATATCTAATAAGGGGAAAGTAGTGGATCCGAGTCAACGTTACGACTTCCTGAGATGGAAATGGCAGTGTCAAGACAGACTGGGGTGTGATTCGCCTCTCTAGCCATAGACCTTCAATCTTTCTTACCTGGTTTTAGGAGCAGTACCTCCTGTTTTCTGTCAGCTGCATGGTGAACTTTTATCCGTGTGGGTGACTTTCACCCTTTAGTATTTCACTTCTGGACGGAAGAGCTGAAATGATTGCCAAGACTTCAGTAACTTAAGTTGTTCAACTCTGAGTAGCAACACCATCGTGGTAATGGTCATGTAAGGGTCTCCCTATGTATTTTCTTAATTCATGCAGAAGAAACCATTAGGGGATTAGGTCTAGAACTGGCATACGCTGTGTTTTCCCTTTTTTCAAACTGCAGGCAAGAATTCCAGAGGGGGTTCTGTTTGCTAGGGAAGAAGGGGGGGGGGGGGGTGGTCAGAAAACCAACGGGAATTTTACCTTCTTACCCTGAACGATTTTCATGTAATCTTCATAAAATTGTCATAGATGATTGCAAATCTGTTTTCTAAAATAGAAAACAGCCCATTGATACAAAGAAAGCCTGTAGAAGGTTCTCATTTTATGAATTCAGAGTTCTGTTTTGAGATTCACAACTCATAGGTGTCCTGGGAGAGAGGAGGAAGGGGAGATGATTTTGCAGGAACATTTGAATCCAAACACGACTGGTGATATGTTTACAGTGATGCTGTTACAGAACCCCGCTTAGAAATTTGGAATAGTTGTGGGTGGCTGTTTATTTCAGATGCCTGGATCACTTGTGTCTTTGCTCTTGGAAGTGGAAGACTGTTTAGTTGGCAGCTCTGATACCAAGTGTGTAACATCAGGATGCTTTTGCTACCTTGTGTTGCACTGGCCCTTGTATTTCATGGCATAAAATGGTGCTGTTGGCTTCCAGTTCCGAACTGAGAGCTTGGAGCAGCTCATGGGGATGAATTTCTGTTGCCATTGTCATACAGGAAGGCACATCCAAATACTGCAGCATTAGCCTGGAGCCCTTCTAGTTTATATGCACTACTTGAAGTGCATAAAATGGCAAAATTATCTCTAAATAATAAGTGTGGAAAAGGGGGAGAGAGTTTGCAAAGAGATTGCCTTTGGTCTTCTGTATTAGAGCATTTTCCAGGCTGCCATGTCTTGAGGAAACTGGTGTATTTTGATAGGGTTAGAAATCAGGAATAGGATGAGTAAGACTTGGCTTCTAGAGTCCAGTTGTCAGGAGCAAGAATCCACATGAGAAAAAAGACAGTAATCTAGCCATGATGAGGGTTTAAAATACCTGTCTTTTTTTCAGCCGTTTAAAGTTTTGGCTACTGAAACTATAACTGCAAAGGCGATAGAGGCAGATATATACAGTGCAATTCCTACTGAAAAGGTGGATGGAACCTGCTGTTACGTAACTACCTACAAAGGTAATGCAACGGTTTTGTGAGTTTTCTCATGCTGAGTAGAAGCCTTGTTTTATGTAGCTTTTGCTTTTGTTGTGAGGTTTACTGGATTACAGCTTTTGTGAATGCAGCTGCCATTGAAGATCTTGACCACGCAGTAATAGTTACCGTAACCATAGGTCCATGTAGTCTAATGAATGTATGAATTTATGTAGTGTCTTTGGCCGTAAAATAATTTCTCTTGTTGCAAATGAGAATTCATACCTTGTCTTTTATGTACTTGATTTCAGCGGGTATGGTCACCTTAGTAAACTGCTGGTTTTCTTTCTCTGGAAACTCTAGGGCAACCCTATCTGTGGGCTAGGCTGGATTGTAAACCTAACAAGCAAGCTGAAAAAAAGTTTAAACAATTCTTGTATTCATTGGAAGATTGCAAAGGTTGGTGAAGATTTCTTACTTTTTCTTTTCCGATAGAAGTTAATCTAGTTTGCAAAGCGGCTCTCATGTAATGCAGGAAATGTCAGTGATCATACTCAAATTATTTTAATGTCACTCTTGAAGAGAACTTTAGAGTCGACTGGGGAAGGAGATACCAAAAGCAGTGCAGTGGGTGAGATAAGGGCTGGCATGGTATGGCCAGTGGGTGGCAATGCCTGTGGGAACGTTTACAGGTCTCCTGGGAGCATGGAGAGCTCAGGAGTGTGTCTGAAATTCTTGTCCACCAGTGCATGCAGTGTGAGAAGCAAACAGCATGAAATGGAAGCATTGGTTAGCTCCCAGAATTACACTATCATCGGTATTATTGATACTTGACGGAATGAGTGGCGCGATTGGAGTGCTGGGAGGGAGGCCTACAGGCTGTTTAGGAGGGATAGAGAGGGCAGGTGAGGTGGAGGTGTTGCACTGTGCATGAGGGAAAGGTTTGACTCTACAGTCTGTATGGTTAGTAGGTGATGCAGTTGTGGAGTAGGGGAAATGGAAAACAAAGGAGACGTTGTAGAGGGGTGTCTACTTCCAATAGCCCAACCAGGATGCAAGCAGCAGTAAGTTATTTCCTAGGCAATTAGGAGATGTTTCCGGATCGGTAGCCCATGTCCTTGTGGGAGATTGCGATTTCCCAGACATCAGCTGGGAATATCATACTGCTGTGATGAGCAGGTCTTGGAAAGGAAATCCTATGATCTCCGGAAGCAAGGTCGGGCTTTGCTGGAGTATTAGAGAGACATGGTTTGTATATCATAGAACTGTAGGGTAGTTAGGGTTGGAAAGGACCTTAAGATCATCTAGTTCAAACCACCCTGCCATGAGCAGTGACACCTCACACTAAACCATGTCACCCAAGGCCTTGAACACTGCCAGCGATGGAGCGTTCACAGCTTCCCTGGGCAACAGATTCCGGTGCCTTATCACCCTTACAGTAAAGAACTTCTTCCTCATATCCAATCTAAACTTCCCCTGTTTAAGTTTTAACCCGTTACCCCTTGTCCTGGCACTACAGTCCCTAATGAAGAGTCCCTCCCCAGCATCATTATAGGCCCCCTGCAGATACTGGCAGGTTGCTATGGGGTCTCCACGCAGCCTCCTCTTCTCCAGAAAAAAAAATCATGCAGGAAAAAGACACGAAGGGCCTCAGGTGAGGGAGCTAGTCCTGTTAGGGCAGGACCCCTCCTGATCATCTACCAAAAAGGTCTTGGGAGTTGGGAAGTCTGCACTGACTGGAATCTAGCCAGTGTTACTCCAGTCCTCAAAAAGGGCATGAGGGAAGACCAGGGAACCTACAGACCTGTTAGTCTAATGTTGGTTGCAGAAAAAATTATGGGGAAGATTCTGCTTGGTTCTGTTGAAAGTCATTTAAAGAATAAAGAAATAGTCGTCTGGCACAGTCACATGGATTTACAAAGGCAAAGTCCTGTTTAACTAATTTGGTATCCTTCTATGATTAGGTCACCTGCCTACTGGATGAAGGGAAGGTGGTGGGGGTAGTTTTTCTGGACTTTAGTAAGGCTTTTGATACTGTCCCTGACAGCATCCTTCTGGAGAGGTTGGCCAACTGTGGGGACTAAGAAGGTTCACAGTGTGCTTGGTGAAGAAGTAGCTGAAGGGCAGAGCTCCCAAGGTTGTAGTGAATGGGACTGCATTTGGCTGGGGACTGGTCACCAGTGGTGTTCCTCAGGGCTCAATTCTACGGTTCTGGTTGACAGCAGCATTCCCTGGCAGCCCAGAGGGCAAACTGCATTCTGGGGTGCATCAAACCAGCATAACCAGCTGGTCAAAAGAGGTGATTATCCTGCTGTATTCAGTGTTGGTGGAGCCTCACCCTGAATCCGGTGTGCAGTTCTGGGCCCTAGAGCTTGAAGGACATTAAGGTCCTTGCATGCGTTCAGAGGAGGGCAACAGTGGTGGTAATGGGGCTGGAAAGAAGGTACTCTGAGTGCTTTGGGCTTGTTGAGTTTGCAGAAAAGGAGGCTGAGTGGTGATATGTTTTCCTCTCTGCAGCTTCCTGAGGAGGGGAAGTGGAGAGGGTTTAGACATTAGGAAGCTTTTCTTTACTAAGAGGGTGGTCAGACACTGGAAGAGGCTTCCTAGAGAGGTGGTCAATGTCCCAGGCCTGTCACTGTTCAAAAGGCATTTTGACGATGCCCTTAACAACAACAGCATGCTTTAAGTTTTGGTCAGCCCTGAATTGGTCATGCAGTTGGACTGGATGATTGTTGTGGGTCCCTTCCAACCAAAATTCCGTTCTGTTTTGTTCTTATTTATCTTGTTCCACTTTAAATACAATGTTGGCTATTTAGATGCCTATTTCCGCTTCTTAGTTTTGAACTTTTAAACTACACCATCCTAATTGTAGCTTGCCTGAGTGTGCCAGATTTTAGTGCTTGTACTAATTGGGACTACTGCCTGTAAAACAAAGTTTAGATCAGTGGTATTTTAATAGTTGCATTGAAAGACGATCAAAACGTAAAATTGGCTAAGAGTTTGCCAGGAACTAAATGTCGTACTTACACATCTAGAATTTGCTTGGAACATTGAAGAGGATTTCAAGCCTGTTCCAGATACCTGGATTCCAGCAAAGGACATAGAGCTTTCTAATGGCAATCCCTTGCCTGATGAGAACGGACATATGCCAGGTACTTAAGATGCAGAATGGGTAAAGTGGGTGGGGGGAAATCCATTTTTGAAGTTAATTAGAATTAGTTGTAGAGTAAAAAGTAGTAGTTAACCTGTTCAGAAAAGAATTGCATGTCATTCATTCAGTGTCTAGAAAGGCTTTGTTCTTCTGACACAATGAAAATAATTGCAGTTTGCTGTACAGTCTTACAGGGCTTCAGCTGAAGGCATAGTTGTCCTGTTTGCATTCCTCTGACATTTCTCTGAGACACAACAGAGTTTCTCTTGTTACTCTTTCTGTTCGGAGTTAATGGTGTGTATTGTTGTTTTGGGTTTTAATGCATGTACAATTCTACTACATGTTTGATAACTTCAGGTATTTACTTTGGTAAAATGAAATGTTTTCTCCTAGGTTGGGTGCCTGTGGAGAAAAATAGTAAGCAGTATTGCTGGCACTCATCCGTTGTAAATTATGAGGCTGAAATAGCACTGGTATTGAAACACCATGCTGATCCAGGGCTTCTGGAAATCAGCCCGGTGCCATTATCAGAAATTTTAGAGCAAACACTGGAGCTTATTGGGACTAATATTAATGCAAATCCGTATGGTAAGTTTCTATGGTCTTTTCTTAAATACTTTCCTATTTGGTGATATTTTTGAGTTAAGTCAATGCTTTTTTTTTTATTTTCTTTTTTTTTTTAATAAGTTTTTTTAAAAGTTCCAAGTTAGCAGTGTAACTTTTTTAGAAAGGAGAGAAAGGGCTGGCTCAAAAAACACCCACCCAGAAATGCTCACCTCAGAAAGCTGAGTTTTTACGAAACTATGTTTATTAAACCTGTTTTCACCTGCGTGTTCTTCAGGAGTTACTAGAAGAATGCTTTGCATTACTCTTTAGTTGTTTAAAATGTTACTATTAAAATACTAAAATATTTAAGATTGTTTGTTAGTGTCTTTTCTTGACTTTTTTTTTTCCTTGCTCTTTTGATGTTCTTTATTCCCTTAAAGCAGAAAATGATTGCTTGTTTTTTTTTTCCTGTAAAGTCAGAAATTGTAATTTTTTAATTATAAAATCTTATGAATACTTTTTTAGGGAAATGTAATTTAAGCTAAATTTTGGTTGTGGCTTCTCTGTAAAATCCTTACAACAACAAAAATAGATATGAGCACAACTGATTTCTGAGCGTTGCTGTTAGGGTAACTTGCAAGGACAGATAGGAAAAATAGTAGTATCTGGTCTAAGCATTTTCTCAGAATGTAAAGGAAATGCAACACAAAAGTTTAATGGCTGTATTCTTAAATGGAGACTTACACTGAACGGTCAGCGAAGCAGCAATGCAGTTGTTAACAGCCTGGCTTAAGTATTAATCTATATTTATAAGAAAATATATAAATAAAAGGTTACGTGAGGAAGAAACAGCTACATTTGGTACTTAAAAGTACGTATTTAACTGTTCCCTTAAACAGTTCTCTTAACTGTTACAGAATCTAATAAAAGTCTACCTTTAATAGTGCTTTAGATAGCCATAGTAACAAAAGTGAGGAAAATCTTAACGCACGTAACTAGCAGCAGTTGTTTGTTTTTTTTTCTCTTAACGTAGGATTAGGAAGCAAGAAGCAGCCTGTACATCTTCTTGTGCCACATGGAGCATTTGAAATAAAGAATCCGCCCCTCTGAAACAAAATGACATACTATCTTGGTTTGAAGGCTGCAGTGAGGGTAAAGTGGAAGGAATTGTGTGGCACTGCAATGATGGGTGTTTAATCAAGGTAAATATATATGTGGGCATGGGGGAAGCAGTAGAGTAATTCATACGACTTCAAGTGAGGTATTCACTTCTTGTCTCGCTTTCCAAATTCTTTAGTAGTAATGTTCTCCGAGCAAGTGAGATGACAGTAGAATTAGTCAAGACAGTGAATCACTACAGTGACAACATACTAAACTTTTTCATTATCTACATTATGCTAATAAGGTAATTGAGAACATAGTATTTTCTTGCCTCTCAGTATAGGAATACTCAACATTTTAAAGCTTCGTTTCTTTGTCTTAAAAATTCCTTTCTTGTAATGTTGACTTACAGAACAAGTATCGCTAATAAGAATGTGGGTTTTGATTAACTGGCAGGTTCGTATTTTTTCCTGAAGCTCTGGGTGACACCTTGGTTCTGGTTTGTCTTGTGCTTTGCTGTTACTCGTGTTACTCAGATAACTGCTTAATGATTCTAAGTGCCCCAGTGCAGAGGATTTTCGAATGAAAGCACATGCACACCCACACCTCCCTGCAAGTTGGAACTGTTGGGCTACTATACCAGAACCTCTAAGCTGATTTTACTTCTTTCTATTTTAGCTCCATCGCCATCATCTTGGCTTACGCTGGCCACTTGCAGAGACGCACCTCAATTCTCAGCCGGTTGTAATTTCTTTTAATAGAGCTAAATATGACTGTGACTTTGAACCAAAGAGTTTGTTTCACCATTTTTCAAACTTGAATGGTCAAAGATTTGACAGACTCCAAGATATCAAGTTTGATGCTTGATATGGGTTTTATGAGCTACATTCCTCCTGCGTCTACCACAGAACTCTTTACAAATAATCTCCTATCTCGGGCAACAGCCTAGGTACTGTGTGCAATGTTAAGTTTTTCCTAAATGACTGATTTGATGTAGCGAGAGATCCAACATCCAGAGCAGAGATCTAGCTTTTAGCATGTTTCTTTTCAGTTCGGAAAAATTCTTAACTTTTGAATCCATTTCTGGAAACTGTTATAAGTTAAGTGTCAGAAGCATACTGTAAAGGATGTATTTCAGGTGGGCCCATAAAATTGCATTTTTTATTTTTTCTAAGTTGTAGCAGTTTCTTTTGGTGGAAAACTTTTCATTGGTATTACTTAACTGGTAAGCTGCAGCATTATACTGTTACTCAAAAGCCCACTCAAGCTATACGCTACTTAAGTCCGTCTGCTATTTTGAGACAAAAAGCGTGAAAGAAAGTAAACTTCTATTTTAGAGGTCCTCAGTGATTTGAGACATGACTTGGCTCAATAACACCCAGACTGCATCTCAATTAGGAAACTTCATCAAGGGCATATTAAGAAAGATGACCTATAAATAATAAAGGTGAGACCGCCCGATTGTTTGGAGTTGGCTTTATTTGTGCTGTAAAAGTATACATCCAGCTATATAAAATATACAAAATGAAAAATTATTTAAATACCAAAACACCATTAGATTGGTTGAAATACTACTATAACTTTATTTTCAATTCTTTGTTCTTGGATTTTCTAAAATTTGAGGTAAAAACAGTCAGGGATGTAAGCGCAGGTAGTCAGCACACTGACCCTGAGTCCACAGTTAAGGATGATAGCGCGAGACAGCAGAACGAATTGCACGTTTTTACTGGTCTGGAACTTGGCAGACTTGGTACATTTTAAGAGTTTCTTGACTTACAGGGTAAGTCCAAGGTTTCAACTTCGCTTAACACCTGTGTATAACTCAAATTACTGTTCTAAATTAAGATACAGTATTGCAAAGGGGCTGGGAGAAGTAAAACTCATTTTTGACTGGTGTATATAAATACTGACCATAATCTGTCGACTAATCCAATTCTGTGCTCTTAGGTATGTGCCAAACTATTGTAACTTTAATAGACTTGTATTATTCCGAGATAAAAAACAGATAAAATAAATATTATGAAATTGCCCCCGAATTTATTTACTGTATTAATACTGAGGACACTAAACACTAGCCTAATCAACAGAAACATTGCCTGGACTATCCCCTTGAATGCCAAACTCTTCAGAAAGCTGCTTTAGTTTCTCTTCTAAGATAATATTTTTTTTAACTTCTTCACTGTAGTTATATTTCAGATCTTCAATTTCTTCAAAAAAGGAAGGGCCATAGTTTTCTAGTTCTCTTCTCAGTGCTTTTGTTTCTTCCTGTTAAAAAGAATGAAGGAATACACTACCTTTATCCGGAACTTGGGAAATACATGTCAACAACTTAAGTGGTAAATGATGAGATAATAATAAGCATGTTCTCTAGAGACACTAGATATTAGTTTAGATATTAACCAACTCCTCCTAGATAACCACTGTCTCATTGTCTTGCCCAGGATGATCTTTGCAACTCACCCTTAATTGCTGTTTCTCCAGCTCAGAGGCTTTCAACTGTGTCTGGAGGTCAGCTGCTTCCATTAACCTGTCACTTTTATCCTTCTGTAAAATTTCATTCTGTCCTGCAAAAGTCATGGTAATTTGTTACAAAATTTAAGGTAATGAAAAACAATGATACGAGTTATCTTGTCACAGTAATTCTGCATCCCCTGAAAGCTGAACAATTTGTAACAGTGTGTAAACCCAATGGGGATCAACAACCACCAAAAATTCAAGTCACTTGGGCTTTAGTTCTTACACAAATTAAGTGGGTGTGTCTGGCTCCTGTAACTGAATGCAGTGCTCCCATTGCCAGTCCTGCATTCAGTTTCTCTGAGTTAAATGCAGGAAATTTGGCAATAACGTAGTGTAAGGATCTTGTTAACTATAATCATAATTTCAGAAAGGGTTAGTTTTTCTTTTCCCAGTCATACGGCAACGTGCTGCTCTATAGTGCTCTGCTTTTCCCTTGGGAGTCTTAAACTATTTGCAGAGCTGGTATCTGGGAAGAGATGAATAGAATTCTATGGCAGCTTCCAACCCAAGGCAGAAGGGGTAATAAGCAGGAGGATTTCAGTGAATGACTGACACAAGAAGTCTTTTGAGGTTTATAAAGCAAAGCGATGAACTATACATCCTCTTGGAAAGGGAAATCTGACAAATATTACGAGCTCTTGTTCGTAAGATCTTAAAAATCTCCGCAATTAGTTAACACTTCTCTATAAACCCCTTGTGAAAGTAACTCCAAAATCCAGGACCTTAATTTGCTCCAGTTTACGCTACTCTGTAATTAACATAATTCACATAATTCTGTAGGTTTATTACCATTTTGCACATACATTTTAACCTATTTTTACTTAAGGCCCCAAATACAGGAGGATCATCATTTTAGTATTGAAAACGATTACCAGCTGCAGAAACTTCGCTTGTACATGTGTGCATGTGGTGCTTATAATCTTCCACCTGCTGAGCTAGTTCTGCTTTGTCTTTCTCTAATCGGTTATTAGTTAATCTGGAATATAAAACATTTTTAGAATAATTTTTAAAAACTGTTAAACTATTTTAGAATATAAAATATATAAGTAAAAATCGCGGTGGCCGTTTCCTGATTATTCTCATGTATATTGGCTGAATTATTTATTTAGGTATTTAAAGAGTACATTACCTTAAAAGCTGAAGCTCCCTGAAAAGGCTTTGCTCTGTCCTTGTACCTTCAGGAAACTGTTTGAGAAGCTCAATCTTAAAAGAAAAATTAAGAAAGTTTTACTCTTGAAACAGTATCCAGAGGTAATACAGTTCAGATGGAGTTCTCTTTGATACCGAATTAGAAAAATGAATGAAAATAATACTAAGGACATAACCAGGTACTAGATCATCAGAGTGTTCATCTACTGACAGTTTTCACAAAGCTAATTACCTACAGAGGGGTGTAGCCTCTTCAAGTGCTTTTCAGTAGAGGATGCAGGAGCAAAAAATCAGAGGCTATACGAGCAAAAAATACAAGACTATATATTTGAATGAAGTGACAATTTATGAACTCTCCTAAGGCTATGGTCAGTGATAGCCGTTCGTTCTATTATTAACTAAAATGATAAGGATTTGTTTGGTTGTGTTTATTTTTTTTTAACAACCATCAATCTCTTGTTTCTTTTTAATGTAGCTACCCTTGACACATCTCTTCATCAGTATTTGAGACACAAAACAAACTGGGAAGTGTGTTGCTCCACAGTAGCATCACATAATGAAATAATTTTCTCTCTGTGTTAATTTTGCTGCTGTTGTACACTTCCTGTTAATAATCTGACTTTAGAAAAGGAAAACCAAACACAAATTAACAAAATTTTTTTTTTTTATAGCACTCAATTCCAAGTTCTATTTATTGAATGCTTTCGTTGCCTACAGGAAATATATGACTTCCTATAGTGGAAGTTGTGTGTTTGATTCAGTACAACAAGAATGGCCAGTACAAGATGCCTGGGGAGCAAAACCCTGCACGTATTAATAAATGAGAGGATGGAAGCTAACCTAGGTGGGTAGTCCTAGGGCTGCATCTGCAAAGTACTTAAAAGCCAATATTTGATACATCTTTTCAAAGGTGCCGGAGTTTAAAATTTATCAACTCTTCCATGTGTGAAATAATGTTTGTATGACTTATTAGGGACTGCATATTCAGAGGCCATATTGGTAATAGGCATGAAGATCCATACCCTTTATGGTGGCAGAGTTAATCAGTCCCCCAAAAAAGACCTGGAAGAGGTAAGTTCCTCCAGCAAACTCACTCCTGCAGTGGAACAAGCTAGAAAGATTTTATTTGAAGCATCTGTACCTACATGTGATCAATGAAAGCTATCATTAAAAAAAAAAAAAACAAACCAACAACAAACACATGGAAGAATACTACAGAAAAAAAAAATTCCCCTAAGACTGCAAGTCAGAAGTATATGTTGATAATCTGTAGTAAACCTCATTAATGGCTAAAACATGTAAATGTACAGGTACAGCAACCAGGGCTGAAAAAAACCATAAAAGCATGGATCAGAGAAAAATAACAAACCAAACTCTGCCCATATAGATATTAGAAAGAAATAAATATTAATAAATATTAAGGAATTTATTCTCAGAGTCATCTGGCTAAATTTTACTCACTTGTTCTTTTAGATCTTGTAAGTTTTTATCAGCATTCTGTTCACGTTCTGTTGCTTCCTGCAGCAGCCGTTTAAGGTCAGTAATGCTTTGGGTTTTTTTAGCAATATGCATTTCCATTTCCTTTATCTTCGTTTTGTGCATCCTGGTAGTATTTTTATTTAGAGAAAGATAAGAGCAGAAGCTAATACTTTTGTAGAAATAGAGACTAAAATATCTGTGGGAGATTAAATGCCATAAAATACACTCTACGTTTGGGGCATTGGTCTTAAAAATAAGTGAGCTGAAAGAAAAATGCATTTTTAATCTTAGAGTAAAGGCTTTTGCAAGCGTTACACCTTTGTGGATCTTACTTAGTGTCTGTACTTTATTAAAGGGGGACTGAGATCTTTTTACTCTATTACACGTGAACCCTAAACTACCTCCTGCTAAAAACATGCACATCTGTTATTGATACAGCATGCACATGGGTTGGGTCTTACTTCAGTGTCATATCTTTGATTGATTGAAATAAATTAATGTACTGAGAAAGGGCTAATATAGATACAGAAGATGAAGTTTCCAAAGACAAAAACATTCTGCAAGAACTTCTGTTTACCCTGGAGTAACAGTAGTTGGAAGAGGATTCCGTTTCGATTTGAGCCATAGAAGGCTACAAAAAGGTTTTTTGTAGAATCATTGAAATGTTGGCTGGAAGGTACCTCTGGAGATCACAAGGTCCAATCTCCTGTCTGAAGCGGGCTTTCAGATACCACTGTGATCTACGTCTTGCTACCAGCTGAAGAGCCTTCCAAAGGATCACTTGGATGATCCCCCTGTCTGCCCTTCAGACACCTTCTACTATGACATCCATACTTTGGAAGATTTGCTGGTGGGGTGGACTGCATGTTGAAGTGACCTGGTGAGCTCCTTTAGGTTAGTAATGTCTTAACCTCAGTCACTTACTTTAAAATCATCTTAAAGTAAACGCAAATAAAAGTTTATTCACACCACTTGAAATAGACAAGCACAATTAAGCATAACCATATATTTTATACCTACCTACCTGTCTACAACTGTGTATCTATGTCAGCTTAACAGAACTAAGTAGAAATGTTTTTGAACAGGTGGAGAGCTAGAAGAAAAACTATGTTCAAACCACTGAGCTGACACACTAGTTACTAAGGGCCTACCATCTTCACTGCATGTTCCTGTCTTCCTCCTCCAGTGGCTGGCAGCCGGTTTTGCTTTCCTTCCGTATGCTAAATATGGCTGTCACTGACCTTGCGTAGGGACATTTTACCTCACTACATGGTTAGGGGGAAGGTTAGGAAGGAAGAAAAAAAAAAGGACAGCTTTCTGAAGTCTCAGTGAAGTAAAATGGCTCAGCAGTATGGCAGAGACACACTAAATCTGAAAGGGATCTTGTGGGAGTACAAGGCTGGGCATCAGCAGAAAGATTGTTCAACACTGTTGCGACCTAGGATGAAATCAGACAGGCTTCTCCTGTCCAGCTGATTTTCTGCCCTAATAATGTGGCTGTCAGAGGTTCTGGTTTTGTAGATATCTTCCACTTCTGTTTACAACTATTAAATAGTACTTTTTGCAACATGTCATCTTAATGTCATCCTGAGATCATCCATGACTAAGTACTTCTTCCCCGGATTTGCTCCCTTCCATCCTTAGGCAGGACACAGGCTATTTATTTATTTTAATGGCACATGCATTGTTTCGTTTTCGTGTCCTTTTCTGAGTTACATCAGTAAATGAGATAATATCCAGTTAAAAATTCTTGCCTCAAGAGGAGTAAAATTCTCATTCCTCTTCTACTTTGATGAATCCACACACGTGTATTTCATGTGAATGTATCTTCTGTCAGTCTTTATATCACTCTAGCGTGACATGTAACTAGCATCTTTCTTTGCAGCTCATGACTGAAAGGGGTGTTAACAGGAATGGTCTGGGGGTGACTGCCAAAATCATTACTTTAAAACAACTGATAGGTAATGTGCAGATAACTTACTGGTAAAGAGTTACAGACATTTACTACCAAACAGAACATGATTTTTGGTTCTGATCTCAAAGTCTGAGTTTTATCTAAAAATCTGGAAATGGTGGTTTACACGCTTCAAATAATATATTGAAAAAGACAATCCAGTGCCAGTCTGTCAGTTTTTCTCCCTTCTTCTACAGATAACAGAACCAGCTGGCTGACTGCAATTAGCCTTCAGAACACACACACCAGGGAGCATCAGCTATGACTATATGCCCCAAGGAATATAGAAATCCAGTGTGTTTCCTAACACAACCTCTGCACATTGACATGGTTAAAACCTAGATTCAAATCCAGCCAAGCTGGGAAAAGCAGGTTCCTGACTTACAGTTTTTGTTTTAGATTATGATCCATGCGGTAAGGTACTGGAAAATTTCTAAGCTCAGCAAAAACGCTGACATTCCACAAAGCACAAATACAATACATTTAACCAGCAAGGAACACAAAATACTTCCTTTACCAAAACTATCCACAAGCCTACAGCTAATCTGAAGAAGGGAGATAAGTCACTGGCTACTCTGTAGAAGCAGCTGACAGGCCAGTATTTAAGGACACCAGATCTCTGCTGGACCTTTATACTGATTCTACATATTGATATATAATCAGAAAATAAAATACTGATGATACTAAACTATCTTCAAAAGAAGAAAGAAATTATGAAAATTCAAGCCTAATTTGTTTGCTAATATTTAAAGAGAAATTATCTTCCTTACTTCATTCTCAATTCCTACCTTGTTACAATGGGCTTCCAGGTTTTGCTGTCAGCTCCATCAATTTGGCTCTCAGCCAGATTTAGCCTCTTAATGGTTTCCTCCAGCTGCCCTGTTAACTTCTCATTTAATACCTCCAAGTTATTCTTTGCTATTCGTAGCTTCTCTCCATTGTCAGCTTCCTATTGTTCAATAAAAACAAAAGTTTACGGAATACTTAACCTAACGAAGCTCAGGATTATCTGAAGTGAGGGTGGGATAGGGTCAGTGCTGATTTAGAGGAAAACTACCTACAAGATCACTACTGCTATAACTTCCAAATTCTGTCTTTGGCTGCTCCCTGGATGTCTCCCCTCCACGTATAATTCAAAATTCTATCATAGCAATAGCAGTTCTTAGAAAAAGTGTCCAATCCATATCAACCATTAAAAATATATATAAATACACTTACCACGACCAGTAACTAATGGAAATCAAGGGATGCATTACAATGACCATACCTTTTTCAGTTCTTTACGCAGCCTCTCGTTTTCAGTAATGACTTTTTCCATTCCTTTGGTTTTAGAGTCATGACGCATACTCAGCTGGTCCCCCACCTGAAGTTTCATCTTTTCCATTTCAGACTAAATATCAAACAGTTTCTTAAAATACATATGCATTGCTTAGTAGAAAATATCAGATCTCCATTTTTAAAGCATGGCATAGTGACAGCTACCTAGCACAATGAACATAACATTTAATCATGTATTTAAATATATCCTTAAGGCACAGAGTGCCATTACATAAAACATGCAGTACAATGAAGTTCTGCTTTTCTATTCTACAGCCTTCATATTTGGTATTCTTAAACCACTTTTCTGCCAGTCGATACCAATAACAGGCTTGCCGTTTCATTTTCCTACTAACTTGCACGCTAACCGGCTATCTGAATATAGTTGCTGGAAAGATATCGGTACCTTTAGCTTCTCATTTTCCTGTTCAAGACCAAGTAATTTCTCATTAGAAACCACAGCTGGAGTTTTTTTCAGATCCTCATTTTCTCTTTGGACTCTCTCTACAACCTTTTTCATCAAACCAATTGTTTTTTCCAATTCTGCAACTGTCTTTCCGCTTCTACCAGCCTATAGAGAGGAAAGAAAAAAAGTCAAAGGAAGTTAACAGTTCATCTTAACATTCTGAGATACTCCAAATGTTATTTTATCACTTATTTCCCCGCTGCAATGTCTGTTTATTAAAAAAAGTTATATTTTGGTGTGAGTTGAGCCCTGAAGTTTCTTGCATACTTAGCTCCTCAAAGTCAAGACAGCAATTCCTTCATTTTCTGTGTTACTCAAGAAAGCTGCAGTTAGTCTCGAAATCTGCTGTGCTTTATGAACTAGACTGAAACATCAGCAAAATAAATCAAAGTACTACTTTATTTTTTAGCTTTCTTGTACAGCAGTTCCCTCATCCAACAGACCATGCAACTGCTTGAATGCTAATACTGTCTGAAGGAAAATAAACTTCTGCTGGATGAAAGTGACAGGAATAACTACATTTTAAAGCATAAGTAAATCTCCCTTTTCCCAAGGCATATATTCTCCTTGCAGAGTGATAAATATTTAAAAAATACATATCCCTTATTTCTCCGCATATGCTAGGCTGCTGAATATTTCAACTTCTAAATGTAGAACACAGAAACTGTAAGTTTTGGGGTTTGGGGATGGGGTTGTTTTCTTGTGTTTTTATAAATATCAAAGTCTTTTAATAATTACTTTACAAATCCAGATTAGCACAAGCTGTAAAGACTTCAAATGCTGTGGGAGGTGGAAACACAGTAAGAAGCTGAGAGCTTTAAAATTTATAGAATACGAATCAAATATGTTTTGATCCTATACTGTCTTGTTACAAATGAGACAAATACTGTAAGTATGAAGTAGCATGGATTTTCTGATGCTCACTGGAGTTACCAGCAAAGCTTTTCACAACTTTAATGATCCAGAACTAGACCCATAGAAAAATCACTGTATCAATGATAAACAGTTCAGGTATTAATAACACTTCAAAGCAAGTGAGCTTGCAGTTGCTGTTAGAAAATAACCTGATTTTTTGAATCTTATAAAAAACACATTAAAGGTTTCTAAAGTACCATTTTATGGGAGCAAATTAGTAATACTCTAGCGGATTAAGTTCAACTGTAAAAAAAACCAAAATAAAACTGAAACCCCAGACCTCCCCTCTCCCCCAAAAGACTGAAGAAACCTCCACATGTCTTCTGAAAGAAAATTGTTTCAACTGGAATGTCAATGCTGACCATTTCCAATTATGAAAAAAAGCCTAAGAAATTCATTTAAATTAGACAATATTACCTAAACCGTAGTTCTGACAGTTGTCCTGCAAAGGCAGGATATCCATGAAGAGTCTTTTTAACTGTATGCAAAAAGTAGGAGTTTTCTGTATAAATGATGTGAAATCTTCTTTTACAGTTTTGAAATGTATGCTACAAAGACCTGAATTTGAAAGCTGTATTTGTCACTCTTTCCTTCCATTCTTCTTTCAGTTTAGGAAACAAAACCACATTTTCGTGATAAGGTATTTGGAAAAGCCTCTTTCTCTTTGGTTTGACTTTCCTTCCTCTCTTTGCCAAAGTCCACCAGTCATAGACATTATCATCAGCTGACCTACAAAGACATCAAAATCCGATGTTCCAGCTCAAGTAAAGCAAAACACTAGGGTATAACTTCCCTTGCGTGTTTTTGTGTGCTTGCATTTTTTTTCAGGCAGCCAATAGCATGAGCTATCACACTTCTGATAAGGCAGGTATTACTCACATAGATCATACATAACAAACCTGACACATCAGACATTCTCAGCAAGGAATAAAGAATCTGTTAGAAACAGTGTAGTATATCTATCCCAGCCTATAAACACCTCCAATCAGTACCACAGTCAGTAACCAAGAGGATTAAAATAAGTGGGGGAACAAAAAGTGGCTGGTAACAAGTACGTGATCCTGCAGTGAGGTGCAGACGTATGGAAGTCCAGACATTTATTTTAGCCTGAGCAGTTGAGTCTATTTGTCACTGTCACTTTATTCAGTTGCCAAAAATCTCTTCATTGTCAAAGCATACCCTGTTACTAAGGTATGCAATTATATATTATTTCTTCGCTTGCAAAAGAAGGCAAAAGCATTTCTCTCTCACATTCCATTATACCTTAGTAAGTTGAATTTGCACCTAGTATTTGGAATTTATCTACGTTCCTTCATGCAAAAATTGCAAGGTGTTAATAAATAGACATTTATAATTTAGATCTTATGCTGTAGTCCACCCTGTTTAGTTAAGAAGCAAATGCAATTAGCTGTGATAACTGGCATAGATTTATTCTGGTTATTTATTAGGAGGGAGAAGCAGCAGCAATAATAGACTAGTAGACTAAACTAAACTAAACTAAAGCAGTTGGATAGAAAAAAAAATCAATCCTGGTCTTAACTATAGCAGTAGTATAGAATGGATCTGACTTTTATTTTTCAGGAGAGCCACAGTCTGTGGCCCACCTTATAACATCAGCGACACCAGTGAAGGAGAAAAGAGCAAACCAAGAGGTCTGCTGCATTTAAAAGCATTTGACAGTGGAGTTCCTGGTAGAACCCACACAGAGCTTCTATTTCTTTGTGAAAAAAAAAGATCACTCTGATGTAGAGTTATTTTCGGGTTTACAGGAATATATGGGCTGTGCCTACCTGGTATAACGTGAATTAATCCTGTGCTGTATCTGTCCACATTTCACCAAAGAGGTTGTATTGTGTTAATTAACTGTTCACTAACTAGGGTTTTTCTTTCTTAATTCTGTCAGATTTACATGTCTATTTTCTCACGCTCTGTATTTTGTGACAGTTTAAATACAAGCTTCCTACTTGGAAGCTAATGGTTCCATTTCCAGCACATTCTTTTGGCTGAAGTGGATATCATGCAACGAAAATTGAAGTCTTAATTCTCTTAAACTTAACTCTGAAGTTGAGCTTATATAACAGCATTCATCTCATGAGTGATTTATTTCTAGAGTGAAAGCCAGACAGACAGTAATATAATTACAATGATTGCCTTTGAGATCTCAAAAGGCAGAATCTTGCAAGACCTAAGAGTTTAACCTTATCAAAGATATAGCAGCATCTCAGAGGAGAAGATCAGGCAAGGCCAGAGAAGGCTGGCCACGAAATAAATGTTTGATTGTTGCTGAACTGTTTTCTTTTGGCAAAATGAAAATGAGTTCTTATTTATTAAGCATCGATACAATGGTGACAGCAGACATTCATAAAAAGTTGGATAAGGTACAACAGCACTGTTTTCTCTACTTCAGTACAGAGTATCAAGGGCAGAGGACAGAAAGAAAGAGTAAGACTTCGATCACCACTTAGCAGCTCAAATGAAACAATTATAATGGCGGTATTTATTTTAATTTGAAGATCCAGAAGTATAAATCCACAATACCTTCTGTTTTATTTTATAGCTACATTCTATGATTTGTTCTAGTTTTTAATCTTCTTTCAGAAAGAAACCAGCTCCAAAAAGAAATGGCTACATCAGCATCATATTTTTTCTATTTTTACTTCCATCTTGTGCAAAATAATGTTTTGACCGCCAAGAAACTTGTAGAACAAAAGAAGAACAAGAGCGTAACAAATATCAAATTCCCATAAATGCTGTTATAAAGTAGGTGGCCAGCTTCAAGGGGAAAAAGCAAACTGAATCAAACCAACCTCCTTTGCTTAATTCTGCTTCCTGTTCCCAAGTTACAGTAAGTACTGAGTTGATATTACGTATCAAAGAACCCACAGAAGTCCTCAATCTCAAGACGCATTTCCAGGAAAAGCTCTTTGAAAACCTCAGGTTGTTCATCTGTTTGGTTGGTTTGTTTGTTTTGCTTTGCTGACTTTAAACTTTCTAACATATAAAAGCCACTTGCAGGCTATAAGCTGTAGTTGTAAGCATCCCGTCCAAACTGAAAGGCCGCAAAATAACACCTATTCACATCAAATTCACAAAGTGATTTTTCCTCATCCTCTTGACTTGTTCTCCTTCAACTCCCTCACTTGTTAGTACTTGTCTTGTACACCTCAGTCGTGCACATATTTTCAATTATTTTCTTCTTGGTTTTATGTTAGACTTTTCCCTCTTCCCGTTTTCAATGTTTTTCCTCCCTATTTGATCAAACTTAAGTTTCATAAACTCTGTTAGAGTAGCAAGTCTCAAACATTAGTCAAGATAATTATGACAATATCATAACAATATTATATTCAATATTAATATGTCCAGTATTATAACCAGAGCGGTTAGAACATAATCTAAACATGTTAATAAACCCCTGGGTGCAAACAGGTGACACTAGGTAGACAGGAATTTGGGTTGATAATCAGAGGTCACTGATGTGTACCTGCAATCTACCCTACAATAAGTATGCAGAGAGAAGGATGCCCCCAGTCCTTACAGACGGAAAGCTAAATACAAAAGGCAATTCAGAGTACTAAGAAAGAGGAGGTACGTCCAGCTTCTGTAACAGGTTCAAAAGCTCTGCTGCTTTTATTATATGTAGTGTCTGACCAGCATCCCATCCAGCTGCTCATGAGAACTTTCCAAGAGGCATTTTCACTCTACCTACCTGGGAGCCCAAGTGTCTATTCATGCTTGGGGACTGTATGAAGCAGAAGTTGTCAAAGGGTCAGGTAGTGTATCATTTGAGTTATCCAGTGAATTTCTTCCCCCACAATGAGTCTTCCCCAGCTATTTTGCCTCCAACATTTCCTAAATAACTTCTGTGGTTCATGCTTTGTCTCAACCCGTCCCACACCTGGCCCTTTAGTTATCTTGATTATCATAGCTACCTCAGTTTTTTATTCCAGAAATTAGGTTAAATCTTTATCACTTCTCACTCCCCACAGTTTTTGTGCAGTTACACTGAGACCTCACTTCTTTCCCATTAGCCTAAACAAGACTGTAGGGTACCTCCACACCCCAAATCATGCCTTGGACAGTGACTGTAAACTGCCGCAGCCTTTTACCCTACCTAGAGTTTACCTTTGTCTAATTCACAGCTCACGCTGCAAAGAAAACTCTCCTCTTAAGATGTGGACCAAACCAACTGTCCTCTCTGATGCCCCGGGGAGTATTGCAACTGTTCTGCATTTGTAAGTGAAAATCCTGGGAGCAGGTGAGAAAGGAGAAACAGGGGAGCAGAAAAGCACTGTCTTACCTAAAGGTAAGGGAAGTGTCACCTTACAAGGAAGGTGCCATTTACCCAATCACTGTCACACTTCTGCAGTTAAATTCCATTAAGCTACAAAAGAACCTATGCAAAATAAGCAATGCTTGTGCGCTCCCTCCCAGCACAGCAGAGAGGCTGAGCAGGATGCCGCCACTTCTTACACTTCGTTAACAAGTGTCCTTGGCTCAGCAGTAGCAGTCATTTTTCTCTTTCTTAGTAGCTGGTGCAGTGCTGTGTTTTTGACTTTCAGCCTGGGAACAGCGCTGATAACACCGATGGTTTTAGTTGCTGCTAAACTCGTCTTGCCAGTTCTCATCCTAAACCATAACGCTGACCAGTTATGTATCAAATGGTTTTTAAAGTAATACGAGTGTCGGTGGTTTAAGCCCAGTCAGGCAACTCGTTCACTCGCTCCCCCCCTTCTTTCCCTCCCCCTGCTCCCGGTGGAACAGAGAGGAGAATCGAAAAGAACGCAACTCCCACAGGTTGAGATAAGAACAGTTTAGTAACTAATGCACAACACAAATCACCGCTACCACCAACGACAACAATGATAAGAGAAAATAACAAGGGAAGAGAACACAACACCTCAGCACAGCCGACTGATAACTTGCCCCCCCCACCCCAGCCCGACCAAGCACTGACCGATACCTCCTCCAACCCCGCCGTCCCAGCCCTTCTGGGTAACTCCCAGTTACATCCTGGGCATGACGTGCTGTGGTATGGAATACCTCTTTGGTCAGTTTGGGTCAGGTGTCCTGTCTCTGCTTCCTCCCGGCTTCCCCTCCTCCCTGGCAGAGCATGAGCCTCACAAAAAATGACTGCTACTGCTGAACCCAGTAGGAAATATTTCTTCATACAACATGCAGTCTGCGGTAAACTCTAGGCTTCTGAAGCACAGTTCTTTGAGAAAACTACGGAAATGGGGCCTTCCTCTTAGTATGTGCTCCTCTAGTAACTTGCAACTCGAGTGTGTGAGAGGAAGGGGGGTGCACACTTGGTGATGAGGAGGACAGTTCTCTGTGGGGAAGACATTTCTTCCACTCCTCTCCCAGATGGCTGCTGGTGCAGTGTGCTCACAGAGTCCCAGGCCAAATTTCAAGCTGTGATCCTTCAGGGTAAGCCTGATTGCAGAACCACTTCCTGCCTGTTTTACAGGGCTCAGAAGTAAAAGAGAGTGACAGACACTGGGAAGAATAATCTGACCTACTAATGCACCTTACATTACCTTACAGGGCTCTAAATTACCTGCAACCACAGAGGGGAAAAAAGGACTTGAATACTTCTGTGAACAACTCAGTAACAGTCTTTGCTCAATACATGGCATCAATCAAAAGAGCAAACAGAATGTTAGGATGCAGACAGAGCGATGTTGAAAATGATCCTGGAAGTGAACAGCATCATATAAATCAACGAGAGAGATTCCTCTGAATCACTGTTCTGTGCTGATTACTTCTTCAAAAAAGGATGTGGCAAAAAGCTTAGAGACAGGCAACCAAAATGAAGAGAGGCTTGGGAAAACATTGATTACGTGGAGAATGAAATGACTGGGACATTTCAGTTTTGAGAGGTACTATTTAGGGTGCCATGAATAAAACATTCACTAAATGGAACTTAGGGAGAGCTGGTTATTTTCTAACTGCTTCGTTCCAGTAGAAATTGTGAATGTGTCAAAACAAAAGGTTTTGGTGGGAATGTATCATTTTAAAAAATTATTTCAAGGGAATCACAGTCAAGGTTTCTGCCTGTCAAGAACTCTTCTCCCATTAGAAACATGCCTCATTTTCTCCAAGCTGGCTGACTGCGATCTCAACTTTCTGTGACACATCTGTGTCATGAGCCCCCTAGACAAAAGAGAAGGGACTATTTATGTTCAAAACTCCAGGGCAAAGCCACTCTAGGGGCAGCCAAGAATTTAAAACTCAAAATTTCCAGTGCTCAAGGAGCTTGGATCTGACAGCACTGTGCTTGGATCTGGCAGCTCCCCCCAAGTGGAGTCTCTCAGCATTTCATGAGTATGGCTTGAGCACATATGAACCTTTGTGGCTCATATATACCTTAGTTACTGGACTGTTCTTATCTCAGCCCGTGGGAGTTACATTCTTTCGATTCTGCTCCCCATGCCTCCGGGAGTGGGGGGAGGAAGGGGGACGTGAGCGAGACTGTGTGGCTGACTGGGTTTAAACCACGACAACAAGCGTACCTGCTAAAGGCTGCTAAGCTACACTTCAGCAATCCTGACTGTAGGCCCTGTGTTTGCCAAGGTGCTGCTAATAAATCAGTGAGAAGAGTGGAGTTTGCACAGGCATCATAGAGAAATTAATTTCATTCCTCGTCATTTTAAAATGTAAATATAAAATATTTATATATTTATATATACAAATATAAAATATTGCTGCAAGGCATCATGTACTACAATGATGTCCACAGTTCTGCTGCTCTGCTAAAATGGCAAAATCTCAAGATTAAACTCTGACTGAGCCCCAAAACATCAGCCAAACCACTAAACAAACCATCTAAGAATCTGGGTTTCTCACCAAAACAGCTACTTTCTGGAATGCAGTATTGTTGCGATTAACATTAAGTCCTCTGCAATTGCTAAGTAAAACTAATTGCTTTTATTCACAAGACTAATGATGCATTAAAAAGCTTTGCAAAAATCAATTCACGGAACAAACTTTTGTAACAGATTAAACTTCTTGAATATATTTATTAACTTTATACGTGACAATTCAGGGCACACTTTCAAAGTTTCTGAACAGTTTTGACAAATCACATGTACTTCCTGCATCTTATTATCTGAATTTGCAATATTATCATCTTTGGTTTTTCCATTTGAGAATTTCCTTATTTCAATTCAGATTTTTCTTGTGAATTCAAGTACTTTATTCATCCCCCTCCTGTCTTCACATCGTTTTCCTTTTCGGTTCTCTTCTCGATTTCTCTTCCTCGGAGTTGGTGCATTATAGGATCCTGAAGTGTATTTGTCTGTAGGAAGAGCATAGACATGGTTTCCTCATATGAGATGCACTTTCTGGGAAGACTTTCTTAGGCGAATCAGATACTACATTATTACAAATACTATGTTATCTGAAGTACCCGTGAATGCATCAGGTGAGTCCTGTAGCACCTCTAAAATAGAAGCTAGGATTAAGTACAGACTCTCTCTCTCTCTAGTTCTCTTTTCAACGAGTTTTTGTAATCTTGCAGGCTGTCCATGAGGCTCTGAGGACCTCCCAAGCGAGGCGTGGTTTAAGTCCAGCCGGTAACTCAGAACCACACAGCCGCTAGCTCACTTCTCCTCCCCCAGCTCCCGGAGGGATGAGGAGGAGAATCGAAAAAGTGGAACTCCCATGGGCTGAGGTAAGAACAGTCCAGTAACTAAGGTATAACACAAAACTACTACTGCTCACCATGTGACAACTGATACCCAGCCTGACCCGAGCAACAATCTGGGCCTTCTGGGTAACTCCCCCCAGTTTACACACTAGGCACGACGTACTGTGGTATTGAATACTCCTTTGGCTAGTTTGGGTCAGGTGTCCTGTCTCTGCTTCCTCCCAGCTTTCCTTCCTCCCTGGCAGAGCATGAGACTCAGAAAGTCCTTGGTCAGAGCAAACACTACTTAGCAAGCACTAAAAACATCAGTGATATGAATGTTGTTCCCATGCTGACAGTAAAAAACACAGCACTGCACCAGATACTAAGAAAAACTGACTGCTACAGCTGAACCCAGGACCCTCTGCCATGGTTGTCAGGGACTCTAACTAAGTGCGTGTTCCTGTACCCAAAATCTTCCAAAAGGTATCAGTTGCTTTTAGAGGAAACTAATCCATAAATCAGTCCTCCTGTTTTATCCCTGCTTGTGAATGCACTTAGATGCAAGGCAATGTTATGTTTAAGTACCCTCGTTTTCTCTTAGTTCCAGACTAAGTGCATTAATTCACATTATTTTTTCCATACTAAACCTGAAATATTCAGTTTACACCCAACACTGCAGTATTACCACAGTTTCCTGTTTGCGTCACAAATCCCCTATTCTCGCCAGGTTCATTCTTTCCTTTGGAGCATTTTCGAACAGATGGCTCGGGAACTGCTGAAAAAAAAACAACCCAGTAACCAAAATGGTAACGGTTGTTGTTATGAGAATAATGCTGATCACCTTGTTTTAGACATACTGTATCCTTTTTTAACCTGGAAGCTTGATAAGATGTAGTCTTCACATTAAGAATGAACTCTCTGTAATTTCTGCACCCATCTGTCCACATTTTATCAAAGCAAACATTAAAAGCAAAAAGAAAAACCCCACAACTATTAGTCCCTGGGACAGAGTACTGATATGGGAATTCATTCCCCTTAACCTCATTGATCTTCTCCATATGAAAGAAGTTCCCTTCATTGGAAAGACCTGGAGGCACCTCGAGATGGAGATTCAACATGGTTTAAGATAGGTGACCAAAACTGCTTAGAGGAAATGACTTTTTAACTTAGGGTTATTGAAATACTTTATTACTAATTTTTATGAAGTGACAGATGAAACAAGCAGTTTTCCAGAGTTATCATGGACAGGGCAGGGAGAAAGGCACATAAACTTCAAATTATGTACTTGATTATGTGAAGCTCTATTAGAAAATTAAAGCAAAAGATGTACAATTATGATTACATCCAAATTAGATATCCAAACAGGAAGACACAGGGCTCGGAATCCCACCTGTCAGATCCTGTCAAATTTATGACACAGTATGTTCTATCAGGAGGATAGTGGCATATTTGCAAGACGGAGAGAAGTTGATGGAAAATATCATCCTGCACGAATGGCAGGAAGAATGTCCTCACTGCTCTCTCCAACAGAAATAATGTGAAGAAACAATAATAAATTGCAGAAATTTACACTGCATGTAATTCAAGAAAAGCAGCTTGATTAAAATCCAAGGACATTTTTATTGAAGATGAAACATAAGCCTAAATTATGAAAACAATCATAAAATCTTTACATTTCTTTGTGTGTGTACTGCTGCAACCTACTTGTGAAAGTTACACTGGATCAAATTTACTCTTTCCCATCTTTAACCATAAATCTTCATATTCTACCTGCAGGGACACAATCGACTGTAGCGCAATACAGGCAGGTGTATTAGAGGCATTTTAAGAATCCTCCGTTTGAAGCAGGAACTCACCTCTAGGTCCAGTGAACTTTGGTTCTTGGGTGACAGTGACAGAACGGTAGACTACATATGCTGATCTTCGTGGTTCTGAAGAACAGAAGTTAGGCTTTCTCCCGGTTTCTCTGTCACGTGGAAGAGAAGAAGTTTCACCATCTTTACTTTGACCATTTGTTTGGTAACTGGGCTGTACTTTGGGACTGGCAGTGTGGCTTCCTAAAAGGGAAAAAACAAATAATAATGTTGACTTCATGCCGGAAGACAAGACTAAAATCAAAAAACATTTTATTTGTGGATAGCCCAATCCAAATATAGACAGTTATGTCATTCATGAGGTAATGTTTAGCCGTAAGGACTCCACGCTCAAGTATCTTACCTCCATTTTCAAAGGATCTGCAACCAGTTCTGGAAATACTCGCTTTTGGTACTCTCCTTCCCGTACTCCCTCCTCCTCCTCTACTTGTGTTGCTCAATTCTGCAGGAATTGTATTGCTTTCACCTGTGAAAGCACCAGAAACAATGTTTCAGCTGCTGGTGTTTAAGCACTGGGAAGGGCACTGCCATTCGCTTCCTCCCACCTCTGGGAGCTTGTCATGAGTTCAGTGCAGTTGCCTTCCAACTCCCTTTTTATATTCTTCTCTCTCTTTCGGCTGTTCTTTGGATCCTGCCTGGAGTAACTCCACTACCTGAGCTATAACACTCATGCCCTCCAAGAAAATACCGTTGTACACAGAGTAAAGAAGGCACTGGCTCCAAAGGAAAGAACCAGCTCCAAGTGACCTGCTTGTTCTTCAGCTTCCCACTTCCCATGAATGGTAGTTATGAATCCTACCTGACCAAATTGATGGTATTTTCAAGCTGCCTGTCATCACAGAACTTAATGCCTCGGAGAACTCAATTAAAGAAATGCTTTGGGTAAATCTGTCTATGCTTTCCTCAGAATGTATCTTATGAAAAATAAGGATGTGCCTTAAACCCAGATATTTCTTACTGTTTCTCTCATCTGTACTCTAAACATATATAAACATGTGCCGGAAAAAAATCATCGAAACTATTCTAACAAGATGCATTTTAAATGTAGAAAGGAGAAAACCAAGAATCTGCCAAATTCTGTGGAATAATTTAGGACTGCAAAATTGGTCAGTCAATACTATACAGTGAAAAGAATCTTAGGATGCTTCAAACTACACTACATAAATCTAGATTGTGAAGAAAAATCAAAAGAGCCGTAGCTCATTTTCCTGAGACCGTGACACAGGGTTAGGTGACTGCTGTTGGTCAGGCTGCTGAATCCCGTAAAACTCACCTGAACATTATCAAGAGGGAAAAATACCCCTAAGTTTACTGTGTGTGCAGCATGGCTGCTCAGAAAAGCGTGACAACTCCTTTCGTACTTACCAGATTTATAGCATATTTCCTTTATTGCTCTTTCCTCTTTGATATCCTCAGCAGTCTTATCCACCCAGTGAGAAACACCTGTGGGAAATAGTTTTAAAAGATTAGGAGATAGATAGACAAAGACCTTCAACAATTCTTAACAGTCAAATACATAATGAATTACACTTGGTTATGTTTTTTGGCTCTTAGTTTTCCTTTTTATTTCCTTCCCAATTACAACCTCTTCTTGCGGACAGGGTAATCATTCCTTTAGATTCACTCTTCATGTATGATACGTATGAATTCTGCCTCATTAAATTGATGGCATTTTCAAGGTGCCTGTTATCACAGAACCTAAAGCCTCAGAGAACTTGGCTGAAAAAAAGCTTTGGGGAAACATATCTGTCCTTTTCTTGAAATATACCACTACATCTCATCCTCTAGACACCAGAGAGGTTCAGCAGAGAGTTCAAAATGCCTCTGAGAAAGCTGTTTTTTACCGTTCTTTGGCATCCTCACGGTGCAATAAATAGCCCTATCAGAGTGTAAATAGGGACTCTTGTCCCTGTTTACAAGAGAGAGCCTGCTAGAGAAATTGAAACCAGTTCTTAACATTAGAATGGTTAGAGTACATAAATTGTGATTTTGAAGAACAATTACATAAAAAACTGATGTTGTGTACCCGAGGAAAGTACTCCTGGGGTTAATATGCAGCCCATTTTCACCTTTTACAGTGACAATTGATGCAGGTAGTCACCACCTGTGTGATACCCATACACACAAATAAGAAGAAAAACTAAGTATTTTTATGATATTTGCAAACGCCTTAGGACTGTCCCTGAGTTCAAAAAGTGGAGAGGAGGGGCAAACTGTGTCCTAGTTTCTCCTTGTAAGAGTAATTCCAAAAGTGGTACCCATTGTCCGAGGCGATGAAAAGTACTTGGCTTTCTGCAAGTCCCACTGGGTAGCTTCCGAGGGCCGTAGCTCAGTTTCCTGGGACGGTGACACAGGGTTAGGTGACAGCCGTTGGCCAGGCTGCTGAATCCCGTAAAACTCTCCTGAACATTATCAAGAGGGAAAAATACCCCAAAGATTACTGTGTGTGCAGCATGGCTGCTCAGAAAAGCGTGACAACTCCTTTCGTACTTACCAGATTTATAGCATATTTCCTTTATTGCTCTTTCCTCTTCGATATCCTCAGCAGTCTTAGGCACACAGTCAGTAACATCTGTGGGAAATATTTTTAAAAGATCAGGGGATAGCTAGACAAAGACCTTCAACAATTCTTAACAGTCAAATACATAATGAATTTCACTTGGTTATGGTTTTTGGCTTTTAGTTTTCCTTTTTATTTCCA
>NW_026893532.1:7500-17500 GCF_033815535.1 Pezoporus flaviventris | reverse complement strand
ACCCAGCTCATTTCTGCCCGACAGTGCGCGCGGGACCCTGCCGGCTCCCGTGTCCAGCCGGCAGACGGGAAAGTCCCGACGGGGCGGGGCCTCCCTTCCTGCTGCTGCGCACCCTGCCGCGGTTGGTTACAAAAATCAAAAGGAGGGAGGGGGCGTGGGTCAAAAAACGGAGAAGGGAAAACCGAAAAGTAAAAAGAAACCGAGAAACCCCAAGGGAACCACAGAGAGAACAACAACTCCGAAAAAAAAAAAAAAAAAAAAAAAAAAAAAATACCGCACGCGAACACGCACACCCGACACACACACACACCCCCCCACACACACACCCCTCCACACACTCCCCCCCACCCACACCCCCCAGCCCGCCTCTGCGTGCGCCAGGCTGCCCGCCTGCTCACGGACCACTGTCTCCCTCTTGCTCGCTCGCTTGCGTGCCTGCCTACCGGCCCCCGACGAGCAGCCCGTCTTTTCTTCGCTGACGGGGACCCGCTTGCCGAGCCGGAGGGTGGTCGGGGGGGCGAGGGGTGTGAGGGGGGGCGAGCGCGCAGGCGCAAAGCGATCGATCGATCGCCCTCCGGCCCGGCACTCGTCCCCCCGCCCCCTCGGGAAGGCTTCTGTGGAAAAGAACCACGCGCGCACCCCGTTTCCTTTTGCTTTCTCCTTCCCTTTCTCTCTCGGGTTATGTTCTCGGTCTCCCCGGCCCTCCCTCCCTCCGTCTCCCGTACGCCTCCATTTCATTAAAAGAGGAGGCGGCGGGAGCTCCCACCAGCGGAACCAACCCAGCTCATTTCTGCCCGACAGTGCGCGCGGGACCCTGCCGGCTCCCGTGTCCAGCCGGCAGACGGGAAAGTCCCGACGGGGCGGGGCCTCCCTTCCTGCTGCTGCGCACCCTGCCGCGGTTGGTTACAAAAATCAAAAGGAGGGAGGGGGCGTGGGTCAAAAAACGGAGAAGGGAAAACCGAAAAGTAAAAAGAAACCGAGAAACCCCAAGGGAACCACAGAGAGAACTCCGGAAAAAAAAAAAAAAAAAAATACCGCACGCGAACACGCACACCCGACACACACACGCGCACACGCGCGCACACCCCCCCCCCCCCCCCCCACACACACACACCCAGCCCACCTCTGCGTGCGCTAGGCTCCCCGCCTGCTCACCGACCACTGTCTCCTGCTTGCTTGCTTGCTTGTTTGCTTTCTTGCTCGCTCCCTCGCCTGCCTGCCTGCCTGCCTGCCTGCCTCCTTACCGGCCCCCGGCGAACTGAGCGCGAGACTGCCCGCCCGGCGGGAGCAGCCCGTGTTTTCTTCGCTGACGGGGACCCGCTTGGCGAGCCGGAGGGGGGTCGGGGGGGGGCGAAGGGGGGGGCGAGGGCGCAGTCGCAGAGCGTCAGGCTGCCGAACGCTGCCCCTCCCTCCGCCCACCTGCTCCTGGGCGGTGCCGCTGTCTGGGGACTGGGGCCGCACCCAAGGCGCGGCGGGTCCGGAACGGCAGCGCGAAGGGAGGGGGAGGGGGAGCGGGAGGGGAGGAGGGGAGGGGCGTGCACTGGGCTCGCTCTCTCTCTCTCTCTGCGTCTGTTATGTATGCGCCGCCTGGGGGGGGGGGGGGGGGGGGGGTGTTATAAAAATTTCGCCTTGACCATGATCTGATTTAATTAATTTTTAATTACAATTGATTAATACCGAGAGGCAATAAGCAAGCAGCGCTGGGTACGCCGGGGGGTCTCCGCTCCTCCCAAGACGCACACCGACATTTCTGGGGTACAGTCTCTTATACTCCTCGGTCTTGGGTTTCAGCCAATCCTGTCGTCTCCTTCACCCGAATATCGACGTGGGTCCTTTTCATTGTTCTCCTCCTGTTGCTGGGGTCTTGTCTTCGGGTGAAGAAACTTCTTAAAAGAGTTATTGAATTCCTTGGTAATGCAGTAACGGGGGATGTCTATCACAAGCTTAACCACCATCTTAGTCCCCCTAAATTCCATTTCTTATACAGTTAATACACAAGTTTCACCTCATCCTGTGACAGGATGGATCTCTCGATTACCTAACCCCCTTAAGGCATTCAAGCGCTTAAACAAAGTACCCCTTTAATTAGCAACACGTTTTAGACATTCAAGTAGTTAAACGAAGTACCCCTTAAAGTAACAAAGCGTTTTGATTAAGAAGGATTATTCCTTTGTTTCTTCTTTTTCATCGTTGTACTGACAGGAAAATCTAATCCTTCTTCTACGTTCTACACACGAGGCGACGATTTCAAGGATTTCGGATTCCACCCAAAGCGCAACGATGACGAGGACTCCTAAGTCGCTGACACGATCCGTTCCTATAGATCTCACGGGGGGGGGGGGAGGAGGCGGGGGGGCGGGGGCGGGGGGCGGGGGGGGGTTGCTCCGCGAAGAGCGGGCGGGGAGGGGCGGCGCGGCGCGGCGCGGTGCAGCGCGGCATCGGCAGACCCGCAGGTGCGCCGGCTAGTGTGTTACAGTGTATCCCACGCTCGAGCGCGGGAGCTTGTAAGGGGAACGCGATGTTCGGTCCTCCCGGCCACCGCCCCTGCGGTAATCTGAGCATTTACTTGAGCGCGGACAGTTTCTGTTACCGACTGCGTTTCTGTCTCGGTACGTCCCGGCGCAGAGATGCCTTAGCGGCCGGCGTCTGTCTCTCGCTTGGGCTTGCCTAGGGCCCGGTAGTGGGGACGGGGTGGCCCGTGTCTCTGTTTCTTGGAGCTGTCCCTGCCGGGAGCTCCTGCTCTCTGCCCGACTCTGCTCCCTCTCGGTAGTCCTAGAGGCAAGGCGGCTTTTCCTTGCCGGCCAGGGGTTCTTGCTTCCCCCTCAGCTTCCTCGAGCACCTTGGGGAGCTCCCAGGCAGGCTGAGCGCTGACCGACCCTGGCAGGTGGAGGAGTCCCTGCCCCGGCACACGGCCCCTGGACTGCAGGGACCCTGCTCGCCAGGACACCGCTGGGCACCCCTGGCTGCACACCCACGTTCACACCCTGCAGCCAGCCCCGGAACGAGGGACCTGCCTTGTCCTCTCACTCCCGTGCTGCAGAGGCAAGCCCTGCTCTGCAGCACATCCTCCTCCTTACCTAAACAAGAGAAACTGGGGGGGTGTGGGGGGGGGGGGGGGTGGGGGGGGGGTGGTGGTGTTGGAATGTATCAAAGACTGGCAATTAGAGTGACCACGGGAACTAGAGTAGGTAATTAAGAGTGACCTGTCCCTGACTGGTATTTGGAAGATGTTGGAACTGGCAAGGAACAAGGACGGCGGAACCGGAAAGGATGTCGATAGGAAAATCTGGTAGACCTTTCACCTGATGTAATCGCAAGGCAAACACAGAAGTGCTTGGCTAATTGCTTGGAAGCATATAAATATCGTGTCATCTGTTCAATAAACGATGATCCAGCTTGCACTCTACGTCTGGGTCCGTGCCTCCGTCCTCACACACGAGAACATCACTAGTGGGGTACCCTGTTTGGATGGTCACCAAGAGCAACATAATCCTCCCTTCTACCCTCAACCACGCTATCTTCATCTCTTCTCCGAAGTTTCAGACACATTTCCCCAAAACCACAACCAGAAGAACGTCTTTGCAATCTCTTCCCAGCCCGTTGCGGAGGGAGGAGGCTGGGGGAGGCGCCTCGGAGCGGGGTGGGGGGAGGAGGTGGTGGGCGCCGCGGCATCTGCAGAACCCCCGGGTGCCTCGGCTGCTGTATTTCAGCGCGTCCTGGGTTCAGCAGTCGCAGCCTATTTTCTCAGTAGCTGGTGCAGTGCCAGTGTCCGTCCGTCCCGTCCCGTCCCGTCCCGTCCCGTCCCCCGCCAGCCAGAGACGTGTTTTTCGCGGCGGGAGGGGGTGGTGGGCTGTGTGTCGGCAGACGGACACGCGAAACCAAAGAAACAACGAAATCCCCAAGCCCCCACGGAACAAAAAAGTCTGGCGAGCGCCGGGACCTGGGCCGCCGCCTCTGCCCGCCCGGTCCTGAGACAAGGGGGCGCAAAATCCCACGATGGAATACAGAAACCTTTAGAATCAGTTTCAGGTCATGTTAAGTTTGATGGCAGCAACGGAAAATCACTGAGGTGCATGACGCAGAGAGAAAAAAAATAGACTACAGCTTAGAGAACAGAATTCTCACAAGAGAAATCGTTGCAGTTGACATAGTTGTAAGTAAAAGTTTAGAAGAACAGGACACGGGGATAAGGAGTATCTGGGAACCGCAGGTGTCCAGGGTGGGCTACAGTTCAACTACCTGATAAGTAGGAGGATAGGAGGATTATTATGTCTCTCTCTGGTGCTAACGAGCCAATTAAACTGATGTGAGCATCTACTGCGCGTGCTTCAAAGGCTGAAAGAAGTGATGAAGATCGTTGGAAGAAGTAAACGATCCTCAGAGACCACCACCACCACCACAATTCTGCACGCAGGCGGGGAACCTCCTGGAAAATCATGTCACCCATACGTAGCCTCGTGAATAGGTATGTATGCCCAGTGGCTAGAAAAGGACGGCTTGCGTGGCAATTGAGAGACACACGTTACGAGGAGCCCGTATCTCCCGGCGCCGCAATCAAGAATACCTGCTTGTCAGCTTGAAAACTTTGTTGGCAAGTGTGTCCCCGGAGTGGTTTGCGTCCTGGGAGACGCAGTGGGCGTCTTGTAGGAAAGGTTTTGGATTTTAATGTGGGATCCCGTTCGTGTGTCTCTGTGTGTGAGACCGAGGATGGAAAATCAGCAGAGTGAAGAGATCTTGAGAAAGAGTCCTTCGGGTGCATTTTGGCACACTGGAAAGAAGGACCGGACTGGAATACCTTGTTGCAATTAATGTAACAGTTTGTCTGCGGGATCCCGTTCCTGCGTCTGTGTCTGTGTGCCTGAGACCGAGGATGGAAAATCAGCAGAGTGAAGAAACATTGTATACTTTGGAAGATCAGGGGAAATGGCCTAAAAATGGAGCTCTGAATTAGAATACATTGTTGCAATTAATGTAACAGTTTGTCTCTGGGATGCCGTTCCTGCGTCTGTCTGCGTCTGCGTGTGTGAGACCGAGGATGGAAAATCAGCAGAGTGAAGAGATCTTGACAAAGAGTCCTTCGGGTGCATTTTGGCGCACTGGAAAGAAGGACCGGACTAAAATACCTTGTTGCAATTAATGTAACAGTTTGTCTGCGGGATCCCGTTCCTGTGCCTGTCTGTGTCTGTGTGCCTGAGACCGATGATGGAAAATCAGCAGAGTGGAGAAACATTGTATACTTTGGAAGATCAGGGAAAATGGCCTAAAAATGGAGCTCTGAACTAGAATAAATTGTTGCAATTAATGTAACAGTTTGTCTGTGGGATCCCGTTCCTGCGTCTGTCTGCGTCTGTGTGCCTGAGACCGAGGATGGAAAATCAGCAGAGTGGAGAAATATTGTATACTTTGGAAGATCAGGGAAAATGGAACTCTGAACTAGAATACATTGTTGCAATTAATGTAACAGTTTGTCTGCGGGATCCGGTTCCTGTGTCTGTCTGTGTCTGTGTGCCTGAGGCCGATGATGGAAAATCAGCAGAGTGAAGAAACATTGTATACTTTGGAAGATCAGGGAAAATGGCCTACAAATGAAGCTCTGAACTAGAATAAATTGTTGCAATTAATGTAACAGTTTGTCTGTAGGATCCCGTTCCTGCGTCTGTCTGCGTCTGCGTGTGTGAGACCGAGGATGGAAAATCAGCAGAGTGAAGAGATCTTGACAAAGAGTCCTTCGGGTGCATTTTGGCACACTGGAAAGAAGGACCGGACTGGAATACCTTGTTGCAATTAATGTAACAGTTTGTCTGCGGGATCCCGTTCCTGTGTCTGTCTGTGTCTGTGTGCCTGAGACCGAGGATGGAAAATCAGCAGAGTGGAGAAACATTGTATACTTTGGAAGATCAGGGAAAATGGCCTAAAAATGGAACTCTGAACTAGAATACCTTGTTGCAATTAATGTAACAGTTTGTCTGCGGGATCCCGTTCCTGTGTCTGTCTGTGTCTGTGTGCCTGAGACCGATGATGGAAAATCAGCAGAGTGGAGAAATATTGTATACTTTGGAAGATCAGGGAAAATGGAACTCTGAACTAGAATACATTGTTGCAATTAATGTAACAGTTTGTCTGTGGGATCCCGTTCCTGCGTCTGTCTGCGTCTGCGTGTGTGAGACCGAGGATGGAAAATCAGCAGAGTGAAGAGATCTTGACAAAGAGTCCTTCGGGTGCATTTTGGCACACTGGAAAGAAGGACCGGACTGGAATACCTTGTTGCAATTAATGTAACAGTTTGTCTGCGGGATCCCGTTCCTGTGTCTGTCTGTGTCTGTGTGCCTGAGACCGAGGATGGAAAATCAGCAGAGTGGAGAAACATTGTATACTTTGGAAGATCAGGGAAAATGGCCTAAAAATGGAGCTCTGAACTAGAATACATTGTTGCAATTAATGTAACAGTTTGTCTGTGGGATCCTGTTCCTGTGTCTGTCTGTGTCTGTGTGCCTGAGACCGATGATGGAAAATCAGCAAAGTGAAGAAACATTGTATACTTTGGAAGATCAGGGAAAATGGCCTAAAAATGGAGCTCTGAACTAGAATAAATTGTTGCAATTAATGTAACAGTTTGTCTGTGGGATCCCGTTCCTGTGTCTGTCTGTGTCTGTGTGCCTGAGACCGAGGATGGAAAATCAGCAGAGTGGAGAAATATTGTATACTTTGGAAGATCAGGGAAAATGGAACTCTGAACTAGAATACATTGTTGCAATTAATGTAACAGTTTGTCTGTGGGATCCCGTTCCTGCGTCTGTCTGCGTCTGCGTGTGTGAGACCGAGGATGGAAAATCAGCAGAGTGAAGAGATCTTGACAAAGAGTCCTTCGGGTGCATTTTGGCACACTGGAAAGAAGGACCGGACTGGAATACCTTGTTGCAATTAATGTAACAGTTTGTCTGCGGGATCCCGTTCCTGTGTCTGTCTGTGTCTGTGTGCCTGAGACCGAGGATGGAAAATCAGCAGAGTGGAGAAACATTGTATACTTTGGAAGATCAGGGAAAATGGCCTAAAAATGGAACTCTGAACTAGAATACCTTGTTGCAATTAATGTAACAGTTTGTCTGCGGGATCCCGTTCCTGTGTCTGTCTGTGTCTGTGTGCCTGAGACCGATGATGGAAAATCAGCAGAGTGGAGAAATATTGTATACTTTGGAAGATCAGGGAAAATGGAACTCTGAACTAGAATACATTGTTGCAATTAATGTAACAGTTTGTCTGTGGGATCCCGTTCCTGCGTCTGTCTGCGTCTGCGTGTGTGAGACCGAGGATGGAAAATCAGCAGAGTGAAGAGATCTTGACAAAGAGTCCTTCGGGTGCATTTTGGCACACTGGAAAGAAGGACCGGACTGGAATACCTTGTTGCAATTAATGTAACAGTTTGTCTGCGGGATCCCGTTCCTGTGTCTGTCTGTGTCTGTGTGCCTGAGACCGAGGATGGAAAATCAGCAGAGTGGAGAAACATTGTATACTTTGGAAGATCAGGGAAAATGGAACTCTGAACTAGAATACATTGTTGCAATTAATGTAACAGTTTGTCTGTGGGATCCTGTTCCTGTGTCTGTCTGTGTCTGTGTGCCTGAGACCGATGATGGAAAATCAGCAAAGTGAAGAAACATTGTATACTTTGGAAGATCAGGGAAAATGGCCTAAAAATGGAGCTCTGAACTAGAATAAATTGTTGCAATTAATGTAACAGTTTGTCTGTGGGATCCCGTTCCTGCGTCTGTCTGCGTCTGCGTGTGTGAGACCGAGGATGGAAAATCAGCAGAGTGAAGAGATCTTGAGAAAGAGTCCTTCGGGTGCATTTTGGCCCACTGGAAAGAACCTGACTTAAAAGAAAAACTTCTGGAAGATGCTGATTCTCGGTTTACTGATGGTAGTAGCTTCATGAGAAATGGTAAAGGAAAGGCAGGATATGCCATTACCACCACTTCACAGGTAATAGAAGCTAAACCTTTACCTGCGAATATCTCTGCCCAGAAGGCAGAAATAATAGCGTTAACGAGAGCCCTGGAACTGGCTAAAGATAAAAGGAAGAATATTTGGACTGATCCTAAATACGCATTTGGTGTGGTACATGCACATGCTGATCCCTGGAAGAAAGGAGGACTTTTGAACACACAAAGGAAACAGATTAAACATGCTACAGAAATTCTACAATTACTGGAAGCTGTTCAGCTACCTGAAGAAGTAGCTATTACGTCCTGTAAAGGACATCAACTCAGATCAGGAGCTCGGGGGTGGCGGCTGCCGGGCGGCTGCGGAGTGGGGGGAGAGCGGCCGCGGCCCCGCTGCTCCGCGCTGCACGGGGCACCCGCGTGTGACGGCGGCGGCGTCCGCCGGCCGGCCCCGAGCGGAGCGGGGCCCGGGGACGGGACGGGGCGCGACAGGGGGCGGCGGTACCTCGACAGACCCAGCGGCTGCGGCTCGCCCAGTGCTGCCACCGCCGGTAACGGGAGAGCAGAGTACCTCGCGCGCACCTCGGGAGTACATCGGGAGCACCTCGCGAGTACCTCTCGCCTACTTCGCGCGTACCTCGGGCGTACCTCGGGAATACCTCGCGCGTACCTTGGGCGCACCTCGGGAGTACCTCGCGCGTACCTCTCGCCTACTTCGCGCGTACGTCGCGGGTACCTCGGGAGTACCTCGGGCGTACCTCGGGAGTACCCCGCTCCTACTTCGCGTGTACCTGGAGCGTACCTCGGGCGTACCTCGCGCATACCTCGGGAGTACCTCGGGCGTACCTCGGGCGTACCTCTCGCCTACTTACTTCGCGCGTACCTCGGGCGTACCTCGGGAGTACCTCGCCCGTACCTCTCGCGTACCTGGCGAGTACCTCGGGCGTACCTCGCGCGTACCTCTCGCGTACTCGCGTACCTCTCGCGTACTTCTCGCGTACCTCTCACGTACCTCGAGAGTACCTCGGGCGTACCTCGCGAGTACCTCGCGAGTATCTGGCGAGTAACTCGCGCCGCCGCTGGGGTGATTTTCGCCTCTTTTCAGACACAGTGGCGTTTCCGAGGTGCTGCAACGGACTTGTCAGGCGCGCCGCTTCCGGAGCCGGCGGAGTGGGTGGCCCTCTCTTTATGCCTTCATTTGCATCCTCGTAATATTACTCGTCGGTTGCTCGCCACTTGGGTGAGCCTAGATTCTGGTGTTGCGTGGCGGCGCGGGAGGAGTCGTTTCTATCCGTTTTATGGGAGCGAGTAGTGGCTCGTCTCCGCAGCAGCGCTAGCGAGCGGCGCTTCCCGAGGTGGCTCGTTCGTCCCTCCCGCGGGGTGAGGGCAAAAAAAAACCGGCGGCGGAGGCCGGCACTCGAACGCTGGAAGAAGACCGTGGCGGGACTCGATCCCCAGGTCGACTTTTCTCCCCGCCCGGTCGGTGAAGTTTGAGCGAGGGCTCCTCCGATGATGGCACGGGCGGCGAGCCCGTCGGTACGTCCCGGCGCAGAGATGCCTTAGCAGCGTTCTGGCTCTTGCTTGCAATTGCCTATGGGCCCGGTGGTTGTGACGAGGTGGCGGCACCTCTTCCCCTTCCCCCCCCCCACTTCTTTTCCCTTCTGTCTCTTCGCTCTCCTTTTCGCCCTTTTCTCGTTCTTTTGCCGGCGTTAAAGCTGGAGCCCGCGGAGCGGGAAAGCAAAACCACGATGGCTGGGGATTAAGAGTGGCTCGCGGGAGCTCTCGTCGTCCTTTTGAGCACCCGGCCCCGAGTAGGGTCCCCACGGATTGGGCTCGGGCTGCCCTGCTGTCTCCGGACCAGCGTTCTGGCCTACCGTGGGAGGCCTTTTACGGGCATCTTGTCTCGCCTTTCCTGTCTTCCCCCGACCGATCGATGAGGCCTTTCGGGTCGCGTCGGAGAGGGCCCCCGGCGGGCCGGTCTCGTCTGCGCTCCCCGTCCTCGTGCGGGCCGCGGGCGGTGTCCGGTGTTCAGGCTGGGCGGTCTCCTTTCCAGCTCGCTT